>NC_090754.1:64255995-64273495 GCF_036898095.1 Palaemon carinicauda
CGCAAAAACGAGGTGGGTAGCTTGAAACCAGGGGGCGGGGTAGCTTAAAACCGGTTTCAAATTACCCCCGGGGGTAGCTTGAAACCGGCTTCAAATTAACCCCGAGGGTAGCTCGAAACCGGCTTCAAGTTACCTCCCGGTAGCCTGAAACCGGTTTCAAACTACGGGGGGGGGGGTTAATTTGAAACCGCTACACCGCCACTGTTGACGATTTCGGTCAACTAAATTAAGGAAAATTCTGTTGACGACCTTGGAACATAAGAGACCACTCTACTATTGTCAAAAAATCTAGAAATTTGGGTAACACAAAGAAACTGCGAATCCTTCATGTTGCCCAAATTCCAATGGAGACAAACTATTATATATATATATATATATATATATATATATATATATATATATATATATATATATATTATATATACAGTATATATATATATATATATATATATATATATATATATATATATATATTATGTATATATATAGATATAGATATATATATGTATGTACACACGCACACACACACATATATATATATATATATATATATATATATATATATATATATACACACACACACACACACACACACACACACACATATATATATATATATATATATATATATATATATATATATATATATATATATATATATATATATATATATATATATATATAGCATTTAAGTGCTATGGATTGGTAAAGGAAATAAGGATGAGACTGAGATAAAAAATGGGTCTCATGGATATCTTTTGATAGTCATGGTGAAGTGTTTAATGCTATTTGTTATATTAGTAATTAACAACTTGAACATCATGGGAGCTCTTTGTGATAAGGTCCCAAAGGAACTACATATATACAAACCTGCTGATTAGTTTGAATAAGACATAAATGTACCTATGCCTTCACAGAGAAAGCCAAAACCACCAATGTGGCTTGTAGCTGAACCTAAAGAGATAATAGGGAATTATTTTAAAATATGTAAGTTGATTCAGTAAAAAAGTAGGAACCATTGCTCCTTGGTGATATATCTCGTTTTGGGAGAAATAGTTATCTCATCCAAGCCAAATCCTCGACGCAGTCTGCAATACTATCTAACTTACAGACAGGCAGTAATGAAATTACATTGGAAATGAAACCTCATCTAAATTTTAGTTATGGAAGAGTAGTGGTCTTTAATAAAGACCTGTACGAATTTACAGAGGAGATAATTTCCATGTGACCACTAAATATATGGAAAGTGCATAAGGTTCCCGGAACATCAGTGATTATACTTACTTTCCAGGATACTGATGTACCTTTCCATATTGTTATTGAAAATGAAAGGATCAAAGTTCGTCCTTTCAACCAAAACCCTTGCAATGGTTTCTTTTAAATTTGGACACATCCAAAGTTTGCAAAAAAAAAAAAAAAAAAAATGTGTGGTATTTGCTCCAGATTTTATAATGGGAAACGTACACTTGAGGCCAGGTGTTTAAACTGCAATTTGAATCATAAATCAACTGATAGGAGATGCGAACTGTATAAGCTGGAGGAGTCTGCCCTAAACAAATCAAGTTTAGAACACATAAGTGTGGGACATGCAAAAAGACTGTTGAATAAATCTACTAGCTATGCAAAGGCCTCATAATCATAGGGAAATTTACCACAGGAGACATCAAACCCACCTAGCACTGTCAGTAATTCTAAGAAAAGAAATCCATCTTCAAAAAATAAAGTACTGCATGACGAGGTAAACATATTGCCTTCTTAGTCTCTGCCACGGTATATTGAAACTGGGTTATTGTCCATTTCTGTACAGCCTTCGTCCCCCATTACCAACAATAGTACTAACCTCTCTCAGGCCATGTCCTTGCTTGATTTGAGGGAGATTTCACCCGAAACCAAGTTACCAGGTGCTCCTGTAGTGGAGTAGGTGCCTGTAGTGGAGTAGGTGCAAAAACCTGGTAGCTCACAACCTATTAATCGGAAATAGAGAAACCTCCATCTCTCTTGCCCCCTTCCATAAGAAATATAAAAATTAACGTCAAATAAATATGGTGATTTGTCTGTTGATGTTTCTGATCAACTGGAAGTCAATTTAAATAAATCTGAAATTCAAGTTGAGGTCTACCATCCCCCTCAACAATTAGATCAAAAAGACAAAAAATCATAAATACAAAACCTAATCTATCAAGACCCTCTTTAATAAAGCCACCTGGAAATAGTGTTAGATCAAATACTGCTAATGGGAAGACTCCATCCAAGGAGTACCAAAATAAAAACCATAGTTTTTTCCTCCATTTACTATGAAATTGTCAGGGTTTAACGGCCAAATATGAAAAACGTAAGCTCCTTTTTCATGAGCATTCACCATAATTATAAGTCTACAGGAGAGCAAACTTGATGATAATACCCCTTGCCCTCGCGAATTTATTAGTTATAGGACACCATATGATCACCAAGTAGGGAGCCATGGCGGAAATCTCATATACGTTCGCTGAGATGTTCCCCAAATATCTTTGTCTATTTATACACCTCTGCAGGCAGTGGTTGCACAGATTGATATAGGGAGAAAATATACAATTTGTTTTCTGTATTTGCCTCCAAATGATAACATATTGTATGACAATTTAGTAGAGGTGATTCAACAACTCGCTCAACCTATTCTTTTACTTGGAGATTTGGATGGTAGACATCCTTTGTGGGGTGATGTTTTAGCAAACACGAGGGGAAATAACATATCAATTGTGGAAAATGAATATGTGGGACTCCTTAATATAGGAGAGCCCAAACACTTTCATATCCAGACAGGTACCTTGTCATATATTGCCCTATCAATCCTAAGCTCTAATTGCCTTTTCGATTTCAATTGGAAAACATTAGATGATTGGCATACTAGTGATCATGCACCAATTATTTCAAACACCTACAATGGTCCGCCTTTACAGAGATTGCCACGATGGAATCTTGACAAGGAGGACTGGGATAAATTTCATTAGTCAAGCAAAATTGAGGGGGATGCAGAACAGTTTGAAAATATTGATGATGCCATAGACTTACTGAATGGAACTCTCCATACAGCAGGAATCAATTCATTTCCCTAAACAGCAGGGTTACTCAAACGACGACCAGTCCCCTAGTGGTCTTCAGAACTAACTGCCCTGCACAGAGCCCCAAAAAGATCTCTACCACGATTGCACAGACGCCGTACTGATGAAAATTCAATTATATACAAGAAATGTAGAGCACAGTTCCATCGTACCTTGAAAGAAGCTAGGCGCCAGTCATGGGTGTCTTTTGTTTCCTCCATTAACAGAAGAATACCACCATCTTCTGTGTGGAGGAAAGTAAAAAAGATAGCATGCAAATTCACCCCCTACCCACCACCAGTGTTGAAAGTGAATGGTCATTATGTGACTGGAGCAACTGAGGTTAGCAATGCCCTGGCCGATAATTTCTAAAATGTATCATGCAAGTGTGTAGCAGCTCCTGGTTACCGGTATAAGAACATTAGGGAGGGGTCATACAATTTTCCTTTTACTGAAAGAGAATTTGATTCTGCCCTTTCCACTTGTGATGATACAGCCCCTGGACCCGATGGAATTCCATTTGCAATGATTAAACATGTACCTATTAATACAAAATAATTCATTATAAGTATTATTAGTAGAATATGGCATGATCATAGTTATCCAAGTGTATGGGAACTAACCATTATTTTAGCCTTTTTAAATCGGGTAAGTAAAGTTTTTAGCAGCAAACTATCGGCCAATTACATTGACATCTTGCTTATGTAAGATCATGGAGAAGGTGGTCAATGCAAGGCTGATGTGGTACGTGGAAAAGAAAGGTATTTTATCACCTATCCAGTGTGGATTTAGGAAAATGCACTCAACAACTGATGTGTTGATACGACTTGTTCTCTATTTGTGAAACCTTTGCTCCCAAACAGTACCATATAACAGTCTTTTTTGACCTTGAAAAGGCATATGATGCTGCAGGTATATATGGTATACTTGAAACCATTCATGAATTGGGATTAAGAGAGGAGCTACTGCTGTTTATTCAATCATTTCTTTCACACACAGTTTTTCAATTAAGTGGGGAAAACTCTTTCAGAGAAAATGTCAGGAAGAAGGAGTTCCTCAGGGTAGTGTGCTGAGTGTAATCCTATTTGCACTAGCAATTCATGAGATGTCGTCAGTCATTCCCCAAGATATTCTCTCAACACTATTTGTTGATGATCTCTCCATATCACTTGCTTGAGCTAGATTGGTAATGGTTGAGAAAAACCTACAGCTCGCAATTGAAAAAATTATTCATTGGGCTGATATTAATGGGTTCAGGTTTTCAACAAGCAAAACTACTATTGTCCATTTCTGTCTTATCCGTGGAGTGCATCCAGACCCGGATATATACATTAAAAGGTCAACGGATCCCATGTGTAGGTGAAGCTAAATTTTTAGGATTGATTTTCGATAGTAGGCTTACATATGTTCCTCACTTGAAGGTGTTAAAAGCCAAATGTCTTGAGGCTCTGAATCTTTTGAAAGTATTGTCCCATACATCATGAGTGGCAGACCGTAAAACTATTTTAAAATTATACAAGACCTTAATTTTTTCAGAAATTAGTTTGTGTGTGAAATATACTGCTCATCCACCCCAAGTCAATTAAAGATATTAGATTCAATACATCATGCTGGTTTTAGATTGTCCACAGGAGGGTTTATAATCTCACCCCTCTCAAGTCTCCTTGTTGATGCTGGAGAGTTACCTCTAGACCATTACCGAATGTCTTTAATTATTCGGTATTGGTTAAGGTTGCAGAATCCCTAATTCTTTAGCCTTTCAGACTGCAAGCCTTGTAAGGCACGCACCCAAAATCTCCTCAACCTTATAGCTTTTTGGTGAAACAGTTATTAAACAGTCTTGATATAATTAGAAGTAAGGTGCTTCCATTTAAGATATCAATCCCTCCATGGAAATTACCAGAGATATCTTTTTTTAAATATTTTATTGGTGTTAAAAAAACATGACTGAATTAGAAGCTAGGTCTCTTTTCATGGAACATGTTGAAGAACATAGGGAATGACTTTTGTGTGTACCAATAGCTCCAAATCTGATACTTTCGTTGGATTTGGTGTATATAGTAGTTCTTTCAACTGTAGAGGTGAACTTCCTCCAATATCTTCCATATTTACTTCTAAATTATATGGCATGATAACCGCTATTGAGAAAATAGCGTTAAAAGGTGAGGACAATTTTACCATTTATATTGATTCAAGAAGTGCCCTTCAAGATTAAGAAGGTTTTAATTCTAGTAACCCTTTAGTTTTAAAGAGTTTAGAGTGGCTTTTAATTATTGGCCTAAAAGGTATAACAGTTCGATTTTTCTGGGTTCCGGACACGTAGGTGTGTCTGGAAAGGAAGAGGCAGGTTCACTGGCAAAGAGTGCTGCAGCCAAGTTGCTACCAAGAGGGTATCCCATTCTCTGTAATGACTTTTTACCAGCTAATAAGGATTTTATTTATAACAATTGGCAAGAGCATTGGGATAGTTAACCGAAAATAAGATTAGAGAAATTGCGGTTGTTATATCCCTTTGGAGATAAAATGGGATGTCCCGAAAATAGGAGACTTCTCTTTGTAGTCTCAGCATTGGTCACACTCGGATGACACACGAGTTTCTGCTGGCTGGCCAACACAAACCATATTGCGACGACTGTTTGATACCCTTGACAGTGCGGCATTTGTTGACTGAATCTCCCACTTATAGCACAGAAAGAAATAGATATCTGTTTAAGGCTCGGTGTGAAGATGGCGGGTTCATCCTTGCCGAGATCCTTGGACATGATGTGTCGTACAATGCTAGTGGCATTTTTAAATTTATATCAGATGCTGGTCTTTTTAATGCTATTTAACTGTTATAACATTTCCTTTTCTGGTTTTAATTGAATAAACGATATTGGCCTCAATGACCTTCGATGTCAGGATGCCAGAGAACTTCGAATCATTCAGTCATTCATTAAACGCCGGTACAGATCAAGAAAAGATTTACTTAGGGGTTTGGAGAAACTTATCGGCCCAATCTATAGAAAACTGGAAAAGGGGCGGGTATGAAATTACAGAATTTCATAGGATCTTTTGATGACATATCCCTCTTTTGGAAGCATGCTAATCCGTTCAATTCTAGCCAAGATAAAAGAAACATGAGCCATGAAGGGCAGTAAAGCCAGTCTGTACGAAATAATACCATTTATTTACACGGGAGACCGCAACTCTTGATCGAAGATGTGTGTTTGGCCCAACTTTGGTTTTGATTTGACCGAATACCTGTGTATTGACTATTTCCGGAATTATACCCGAAAGATTCATTTATAGGTTTTTATCATTAATTGCACCATGTAATTACTTCTTTTGTTTATTTGTAGGCTATTTTATTGTGGTATTTTGAATATCAATACCTCTAATATGATAGACTATTTTTTGTAATATATTTGAAATATTATTACTTATATTATGTATTTACTTTAACTCATTATGATAATAATGCATACAGTAGCACAGAAAACGGAGACAGAAGCCAAATCGTGATGGGAAAATACGATATTGTGACAAAAGTATACAATATACATAACAGATGCTGGGTCACTGAACTAGGGAACTGAATGATCTTGCGGCCTTGTAAATACCACTTGGTTAGAAGTCTGTCGAAAATTTTGCCAGATGTACCCGGTAAAACTTGCCAATTAAAATTTTACCCACAAAAAACTTGTCATGTTTATGTCTGACCTACAAGCTATATACGTCTGACGTACATGCTACCGTCAACAGGCCGTCTAACCCACCAAATTAGACACTCGCTCATGTACGGCCTTTAGCCTCGACCGAGATTTGTTTCCAATCGGATACCGGACAGTACGTGCACCCCCCCTCCCCCAAAAGAAAATGTGCCACATGCCAAACGTACCCCCCCCCCGCCCCCCCCCCCCCACACACACACACACGCACACACCGGTATTACTTCGCATGGCCTAAAGTTTGACGTGTTTGGTTGCCAACTACCAATAAATCCTTTTACGAGAGCAATATACGTGAATTGTGATCCTAACATAAGAAAATGTGAGAAAGAAGCAGTAGTTTCCTGTAAGAAACTAGCTGTAGAAAATCCCCAAATAGGAAGCCCCTTGAATTGAAGTTCAAAAATTCTCGAAACTATTCATCGAGCATTCTTTTGTTTTTATTGTAATAAATTTGATAGTTGTTATTATTATTATTATTATTATTATTATTATTATTATTATTATTATTATTATTATTATTATTGTTGTTGTTTATTGGAAGGTACCATTATCAAAACTTTTTTCAAAGGTTAATTACTCTTTTTATAATTCTCCTCTATTTTCCTCTCTTGTTAACAGTAAATTTCAACCATGCCAATGTATGTGAATTTAATTCTCGTAACGTCTTTAGCTCGTTGTAGCATTGCAGATTAATTTAGTGCTTTCAGCGTTATTGATTACGAAAGGGAGATCTTTACCTCTGATTATTCCGGATATCATCGATGCTTGGTGCACGGTCCTTTACACATCAAAGCAAGTTGATCATATGATTCTCTCTCTCTCTCTCTCTCTCTCTCTCTCTCTCTCTCTCTCTCTCTCTCTCTCTCTCTCTCTCTCTCTCTCTCTCTCGTTGAGATTGATCGACTGGGTCGAATTCATCTTGTTTATTTTAAGGTGCATTTGTTATTGAGGATCGTGCTGTTGGGTCTAAACGCTTTGAATTTACCTTTAAGATAATGTCTTTGGGACGTGTCTCAACTTTACCCGAGGGGTTGGATTTTTAGCTAATTTCATTTATGCCTAGAATTAATAGTGGGTAATTGCTATAAAAGACTTTGGATTTTATGTGAGAAATATATTTGTGTTCGAATATATTAAAACTGTGTTGGAAAAGTTTATTTCATTTCAAAGAAATTTTCGTTTGGGTGGCTGTTGGAAAACGACGTCTTTCCAAAGAAAATTTTATTTTTGTGGCTATTGGAAGACGGTTTCTTTTCAAAGAAATCCAAAGTAAACTTTGTTTGGGATCTGTTGGAATGCTTTGATTTCTTTTCAAAGAAAGGTTTGTAAGAGTTGCTATTGGAAGACGTTGATAACTTTTCAAAGAATTTTTTTTGTGAGTGACTATTGGGAGACGTTTATTTTTTTTTTTTTCAAAGAAATTTTGGTAAGAGTTGCTACTGGAAGACGTTGATATTTTTTTTTTCAAAAAAATTTTGTGTGAGTGGCTATTGGAAGACGTTGATTCTTTTCAAAGAAATTTTTGTAAGAGTTACTATTGGAAGACGTTGATATTTTTTTTTCAAAGAAATTTTTGTGTGAGTGGCTATTGGAAGACGTTGATTCTTTTCAAAGAAATTTTTGTAAGAGTTGCTATTGGAAGACGTTGATATTTTTTTTTCAAAGAAATTTTTGTGTGAGTGGCTATTGGAAGACGTTGATTCTTTTCAAAGAAATTTTTGTAAGAGTTGCTATTGGAAGATGTTGATATTTTTTTTTTTTTTCAAAGAAATTATTGTGCGAGTCGTTATTGGAAGACGTTGATTCTTTTCAAAGAAATTTTTGTAAGAGTTGCTATTGGAAGATGTTGATATTTTTTTTTTTTCAAAGAAATTTTTGTGAGAGTCGTTATTGGAAGACGTTGATTCTTTTCAAAGAAATTTTTGTAAGAGTTGCTATTGGAAGATGTTGATATTTTTTTTTTTTCAAAGAAATTTTTGTGAGAGTCGTTATTGGAAGACGTTGATTCTTTTCAAAGAAATTTTTGTAAGAGTTGCTATTGGAAGATGTTGATATTTTTTTTTTTTCAAAGAAATTTTTGTGAGAGTCGTTATTGGAAGACGTTGATTCTTTTCAAAGAAATTTTTGTAAGAATTGCTACTGGAAGACGTTGATATTTTTTTTTTCTAAGAAATTTTTGTGTGAGTGGCTATTGGAAGACGTTGATTCTTTTCAAAGAAATTTTTGTAAGAGTTGCTATTGGAAGACGTTGATTTTTTGTTTTCAAAGAAATTTTTGTGAGAGTCGTTATTGGAAGACGTTGATTCTTTTCAAAGAAATTTTGGTAAGAGTTGCTACTGGAAGACGTTGATATTTTTTTTTTCAAAAAAATTTTGTGTGAGTGGCTATTGGAAGACGTTGATTCTTTTCAAAGAAATTTTTGTAAGAGTTACTATTGGAAGACGTTGATATTTTTTTTTCAAAGAAATTTTTGTGTGAGTGGCTATTGGAAGACGTTGATTCTTTTCAAAGAAATTTTTGTAAGAGTTGCTATTGGAAGACGTTGATATTTTTTTTTCAAAGAAATTTTTGTGTGAGTGGCTATTGGAAGACGTTGATTCTTTTCAAAGAAATTTTTGTGTGAGTCGTTATTGGAAGACGTTGATTCTTTTCAAAGAAATTTTTGTGTGAGTTGCTATTGGAAGACGTTGATTCTTTTCAAAGAAATTTTTGTGTGAGTCGTTATTGGAAGACGTTGATTCTTTTCAAAGAAATTTTTGTGTGAGTGGCTATTGGAAGACGTTGATTCTTTTCAAAGAAATTTTTGTAAGAGTTGCTATTGGAAGACGTTGATTTTTTGTTTTCAAAGAAATTTTTGTGAGAGTCGTTATTGGAAGACGTTGATTCTTTTCAAAGAAATTTTTGTGTGAGTGGCTATTGGAAGACGTTGATTCTTTTCAAAGAAATTTTTGTAAGAGTTGCTATTGGAAGACGTTGATTTTTTGTTTTCAAAGAAATTTTTGTGAGAGTCGTTATTGGAAGACGTTGATTCTTTTCAAAGAAATTTTTGTGTGAGTGGCTATTGGAAGACGTTGATTCTTTTCAAAGAAATTTTTGTAAGAGTTGCTATTGGAAGACGTTGATTTTTTGTTTTCAAAGAAATTTTTGTGAGAGTCGTTATTGGAAGACGTTGATTCTTTTCAAAGAAATTTTTGTAAGAGTTGCTATTGGAAGACGTTGATATTTTTTTTTCAAAGAAATTTTTGTGTGAGTGGCTATTGGAAGACGTTGATTCTTTTCAAAGAAATTTTTGTGTGAGTCGTTATTGGAAGACGTTGATTCTTTTCAAAGAAATTTTTGTGTGAGTTGCTATTGGAAGACGTTGATTCTTTTCAAAGAAATTTTTGTGTGAGTCGTTATTGGAAGACGTTGATTCTTTTCAAAGAAATTTTTGTGTGAGTGGCTATTGGAAGACGTTGATTCTTTTCAAAGAAATTTTTGTGTGAGTCGTTATTGGAAGACGTTGATTCTTTTCAAAGAAATTTTTGTGTGAGTCGTTATTGGAAGACGTTGATTCTTTTCAAAGAAATTTTTGTGTGAGTCGTTATTGGAAGACGTTGATTCTTTTCAAAGAAATTTTTGTGTGAGTGGCTATTGGAAGACGTTGATTCTTTTCAAAGAAATTTTTGTGTGAGTCGTTATTGGAAGACGTTGATTCTTTTCAAAGAAATTTTTGTGTGAGTGGCTATTGGAAGACGTTGATTCTTTTCAAAGAAATTTTTGTGTGAGTGGCTATTGGAAGACTTTGATTCTTTACAAAGAAATTTTTGTGTGAGTCGTTATTGGAAGAAGTTGATTCTTTTCAAAGAAATTTTTGTGTGAGTGGCTATTGGAAGACGTTGATTCTTTTCAAAGAAATTTTTGTGTGAGTCGTTATTGGAAGACGTTGATTCTTTTCAAAGAAATTTTTGTGTGAGTCGTTATTGGAAGACGTTGATTCTTTTCAAAGAAATTTTTGTGTGAGTCGTTATTGGGAGACGTTGATTCTTTTCAAAGAAATTTTTGTGTGAGTCGTTATTGGAAGATGTTGATTCTTTTCAAAGAAATTTTTGTGTGAGTGGCTATTGGAAGACGTTGATTCTTTTCAAAGAAATTTTTGTGTGAGTCGTTATTGGAAGACGTTGATTCTTTTCAAAGAAATTTTTGTGTGAGTGGCTATTGGAAGACGTTGATTCTTTTCAAAGAAATTTTTGTGTGAGTCGTTATTGGAAGACGTTGATTCTTTTCAAAGAAATTTTTGTGTGAGTGGCTATTGGAAGACGTTGATTCTTTTCAAAGAAATTTTTGTGTGAGTGGCTATTGGAAGACGTTGATTCTTTTCAAAGAAATTTTTGTGTGAGTGGCTATTGGAAGACGTTGATTCTTTTCAAAGAAATTTTTGTGTGAGTCGTTATTGGAAGACGTTGATTCTTTTCAAAGAAATTTTTGTGTGAGTGGCTATTGGAAGACGTTGATTCTTTTCAAAGAAATTTTTGTGTGAGTCGTTATTGGAAGACGTTGATTCTTTTCAAAGAAATTTTTGTGTGAGTGGCTATTGGAAGACGTTGATTCTTTTCAAAGAAATTTTTGTGTGAGTGGCTATTGGAAAACGTTGATTCTTTTCAAAGAAATTTTTGTGTGAGTCGTTATTGGAAGACGTTGATTCTTTTCAAAGAAATTTTTGTGTGAGTGGCTATTGGAAGACGTTGATTCTTTTCAAAGAAATTTTTGTGTGAGTCGTTATTGGAAGACGTTGATTCTTTTCAAAGAAATTTTTGTGTGAGTGGCTATTGGAAGACGTTGATTCTTTTCAAAGAAATTTTTGTGTGAGTCGTTATTGGAAGACGTTGATTCTTTTCAAAGAAATTTTTGTGTGAGTGGCTATTGGAAGACGTTGATTCTTTTCAAAGAAATTTTTGTGTGAGTCGTTATTGGAAGACGTTGATTCTTTTCAAAGAAATTTTTGTGTGAGTGGCTATTGGAAGACGTTGATTCTTTTCAAAGAAATTTTTGTGTGAGTCGTTATTGGAAGACGTTGATTCTTTTCAAAGAAATTTTTGTGTGAGTGGCTATTGGAAGACGTTGATTCTTTTCAAAGAAATTTTTGTGTGAGTCGTTATTGGAAGACGTTGATTCTTTTCAAAGAAATTTTTGTGTGAGTTGCTATTGGAAGACGTTGATAATTTTTTTCAAAGAAATTTTTGTGTGAGTCGTTATTGGAAGACGTTGATTCTTTTCAAAGAAATTTTTGTAAGAGTTGCTATTGGAAGACGTTGATATTTTTTTTCAAAGAAATTTTTGTGAGAGTCGTTATTGGAAGACGTTGATTCTTTTCAAAGAAATTTTTGTGTGAGTTGCTATTGGAAGACGTTGATTCTTTTCAAAGAAATTTTTGTGTGAGTCGTTATTGGAAGACGTTGATTCTTTTCAAAGAAATTTTTGTGAGAGTGGCTATTGGAAGACGTTGATTCTTTTCAAAGAAATTTTTGTGTGAGTCGTTATTGGAAGACGTTGATTCTTTTCAAAGAAATTTTTGTGTGAGTTGCTATTAGAAGACGTTGATAATTTTTTTCAAAGAAATTTTTGTGTGAGTCGTTATTGGAAGACGTTGATTCTTTTCAAAGAAATTTTTGTAAGAGTTGCTATTGGAAGACGTTGATATTTTTTTTTCAAAGAAATTTTTGTGAGAGTCGTTATTGGAAGACGTTGATTCTTTTCAAAGAAATTTTTGTAAGAGTTGCTATTGGAAGACGTTGATAACTTTTCAACGAATTTTATTTTTGTGAATGACTATTGGAAGACATTGATTTTTTTTTCAAAGAAATTTTTGTAAGAGTTTCTATTATAAGACGTCGATTTTTTTCAAAGAAATGTTTATAAGAGTTGCTATTGGAAGACGTTAATATCTTTTCAAAGAAAATTTTGTGCGAGTCGCTATTGGAAGACGATTCTTTTCAAAGAAATTTTTGAGTTGCTATTTGAAGAAATTTATTTCCTGTCAAAGAAATTTTTGTGCGAGTGGCTGTTGGGAAATTATGATTTCTTTTCAAAGATTCTTGTATGAGTGGCTTTGGAAGAAATATATTTCTTTTCAAAGATATTTTTCTGTTTAGTTGTTGGAAAATGTTAATTTCTATTTTAAGAAATTTTTATGTGATATGGTGTTGGAATACGATGTTTTCATTTCAAAGAATATTTTTTTTATGAGTTGCTATTAGAAGACGGTGAGTTTTTTTTTTTCAAAGAAATTTTTGTGAGTGGCTTCTGGAATATGTTGATTTCTTTTCAAAGAAATGTTTGTATGATTGGCTATTGGAAGGTATTGATTTCCTTTCAAAGAAATGTTTGTGCAAGTTTCTACTTTAATACATTGATTTCTTTTCATAAAAATCTTTTTGCAATTGGCTATTGGAAGACATTGATTTCTTTTCAAAGAAATTTTTATTTTGTATAAGAAGAAGTTTTGGAAAGAAGTGAAGAGAGTAAGGAAGGCTGGCGCAAGAATTGAAGAGACAGTGAAAGATGGAAATGGAAGGTTGTTAAAAGGAGAGGAGGCAAGGAAAAGGTGGGCGGAATATTTTGAAAGTTTGCTGAATGTTGAGGATAATAGGGAGGCAGATATAATTGCTGTTCCAGGTGTTGAGGTGCCAGTGATGGGAGATGAGAATGAGAGAGAGATAACAATAGAGGAAGTGAGGAGAGCACTAGATGAAACGAGAGTAGGAAAAGCATCTGGTATGGACGGTGTGAAAGCTGAGATGTTGAAGGAAGGGGGTGTGACTGTACTTGAATGGTTGGTGAGATTGTTTAATATGTGTTTTGTGTTGTCAATGGTACCAGTAGATTGGGTTTGTGCATGTATTGTACCACTATATAAGGGTAAGGGAGATGTGCATGAGTGTTGTAATTCAAGAGGTATTAGTTTGTTGAGTGTAGTTGGAAAAGTGTATGGTAGAGTACTGATTAATAGGATTAAGGATAAAACAGAGAATGCAATCTTGGAAGTACAGGGTGGTTTTAGAAGAGGTAGGGGTTGTATGAATCAGATTTTTACAGTTAGGCAGATATGCGAGAAATATTTAGCAAAAGGTAAGGAGGTGTATGTTGCGTTTATGGATCTGGAGAAAGCATATGATAGAGTTGATAGGGAAGCAATGTGGGATGTGATGAGGTTATATGGAGTTGGTGGAAGGTTGTTGCAAGCAGTGAAAAGTTTATACAAAGGTAGTAAAGCATGTGTTAGAATAGGAAATGAAGTGAGTGATTGGTTTCCGGTGAGAGTGGGGCTGAGACAGGGATGTGTGATGTCGCCGTGGTTGTTTAACTTGTATGTTGATGGAGTGGTGAGAGAGGTGAATGCTCGAGTGCTTGGACGACGATTAAAACTGGTAGGCGAGAATGACCATGAATGGGAGGTAAATCAGTTGTTGTTTGCGGATGATACTGTACTGGTAGCAGACACAGAAGAGAAGCTTGACCGACTAGTGACAGAATTTGGAAGGGTGTGTGAGAGAAGGAAGTTGAGAGTTAATGTGGGTAAGAGTAAGGTTATGAGATGTACGAGAAGGGAAGGTGGTGCAAGGTTGAATGTCATGTTGAATGGAGAGTTACTTGAGGAGGTGGATCAGTTTAAGTACTTGGGGTCTATTGTTGCAGCAAATGGTGGAGTGGAAGCAGAAGTACGTCAGAGAGTGAATGAAGGTTGCAAAGTGTTGGGGGCAGTTAAGGGAGTAGTAAAAAATAGAGGGTTGGGCATGAATGTAAAGAGAGTTCTATATGAGAAAGTGATTGTACCAACTGTGATGTATGGATCGGAGTCGTGGGGAATGAAAGTGATGGAGAGACAGAAATTGAATGTGTTTGAGATGAAGTGTCTGAGGAGTATGGCTGGTGTATCTCGAGTAGATAGGGTTAGGAACGAAGTGGTGAGGGAGAGAACGGGTGTAAGAAATGAGTTAGCGGCTAGAGTGGATATGAATGTGTTGAGGTGGTTTGGCCATGTTGAGAGAATGGAAAATGGTTGTCTGCTAAAGAAGGTGATGAATGCAAGAGTTGATGGGAGAAGTACAAGAGGAAGGCCAAAGTTTGGGTGGATGGATGGTGTGAAGAAAGCTCTGGGTGATAGGAGGATAGATGTGAGAGAGGCAAGAGAGCGTGCTAGAAATAGGAATGAATGGCGAGCGATTGTGACGCAGTTCCAGTAGGCCCTGCTGCTTCCTCCGGTGCCTTAGATGACCGCGGAGGTAGCAGCAGTAGGGGAGTCAGCATTATGAAGCTTCATCTGTGGTGGAAATGTGGGAGGTTGGGCTGTGGCACCCTAGCAGTACCAGCTGAACTCGGTTGAGTCCCTGATTAGGCTGAAGGAACATAGAGAGTAGAGGTCCCCTTTTTGTTTTGTTTCATTGTTGGTGTCGGCTACCCCCCAAAATTGGGGGAAGTGCCTTGGTATATAGATAGATGTCGGAAGTTGTTGATTTCTTTTCAACTAAGTTTTTGTATGAATGGATCTTAGAATATGTTGAATTGCTTTTCAAAGGAATTTTTGTGCGAGGGTCTGTAGGAATACGTTGTTTACTTTTCAAAGAAATTTGTTTTAAGAGTTGGTAATGAAAGATTTTCATTTCTTTTCAAAGAAATTTTTGTGCGAGTTGCTGTTGGAATATGTTGATTCCTTTTCAAAGAAATTTTTGTGCGAGTGGTTATTGGAAGAAGTGGAATTCTGTTCATAGAAAAATTTTGAAAGAGTACCTATTGGGAGAAATTTATTTTTTTTCGAAAAATTTTTTTAAGAGTTGCTATTGGAATGTGTTGAGTTTTAAAAGAAATTTCATAAGAATTGCTATTGGAATATACTGAATTGCTTTTCAAAGGAATATTTGTGTGAGGGTCTGTAGGAATACGTTGATTTCTTTTCAAAGAAATATTTCTGCAAGTGGCTGTTGGAAGACATTGATATCTTTTTAAAGAAATTTTTGCTTAAGTTGCTAATGTAAGGTTTGATTTCTATTCAAAGAAATTTTTGAAAGAGTTGCTATTGGAAGACGCTAATTTCTTTTCAAAGAATTGTTTTTGTGAGTAGCTGCTGGAATACGTTGATTTCTTTTCAAAGATATTTTTTTATGAGTTGTTATCGGAAGATGCTGATTTTTTTCAAAGATATTTTTTTATGAGTGTCTGTTGGAATACGTTGATCTATTTTCATAGAAATTTATGTGTGAATTTCTAGTTTAAGACGTTGAAATGAAAAAAAAAAAATTCTACAGTTGCTATTGGAAGATGTTGATTTCTGTTAAAAGAATTTTTTTTGTAAGAGTTGCTATTAGAATTCTACCTAATGTTAGCCACTTAAACCAAACTTTCTTTGAACAGAAATCAACATGTTCCAAAAGCCCCTCATATAAATATTTCTTTGAAAAGAAATCAACGTTTTTCAACAGACATTCAAACAAAAATGTCCTTGAAAAGAAATCAATGTCTTCCAATAACAACTCAAACGAAAATTTCTTTGAAAAAAAAAAATACTCCAACGGCCACTCACACAAATTGTTTTTGGAAAATAAATAAACGTCTTCTAATAGCCACTCACAAAAAAAAAAATTCTTTGAAAGAAATCTACATAATCCAGTATCACCTCATAATTTTTTTTTTCTTTTTTGAGAAGAAATCAGCGTATTCCAAAAGCCACTCATTCAAATATGTTTGAAAAGAAATCAACGTTTTCCAATAGCCACCTAAACAAAAATTTCTTTGAAAAGGAATCAACGTTTTCCAATAGCCACCTAAACAAAAATTTCTTTGAAAAGGAATCAACGTCTTCCAATAGCCACCTAAACAAAAATTTCTTTGAAAAGGAATCAACGTCTTCCAATAGCCACCTAAACAAAAATTTCTTTGAAAAGGAATCAACGTCTTCCAATAGCCACCTAAACAAAAATTTCTTTGAAAAGGAATCAACGTCTTCCAATAGCCACCTAAACAAAAATTTCTTTGAAAAGGAATCAACGTCTTCCAATAGCCACCTAAACAAAAATTTCTTTGAAAAGGAATCAACGTCTTCCAATAGCCACCTAAACAAAAATTTCTTTGAAAAGGAATCAACGTCTTCCAATAGCCACCTAAACAAAAATTTCTTTGAAAAGGAATCAACGTCTTCCAATAGAAAGTCTTACAAAAAATTCTTTAAAAAGAAATCAACGTCATCTGATAGCCACATACAGAAATTTTTTCTTTGAAAAGAAATCAATATATTCCAGCAGCCACTGAGCCAAAATATTCTTTGAAAAGAAAATGTATTCCAATGGCAACTCGTACAGAAATTTCTTTCAAAAGAAATTACCGTCTTACAACATCCACTGACAAAAAAGAAAATTTCTAAGAAAAAAAAATTGAAATATTCAAACAACCATTCACACTAAAATTTATTTGAAAAGAAATCAAAGTCTTCCAATAACAATTCCTAAAAAACTTCTTTGAAAAGGTATCAACATACTCCATCAGCCATTCAAACAAAAATTCTTTGAACAGAAATCAACATCTTCCAATAGCAACTGTAGAATTTTTTTATTTTTTTTATTTCAACGTCTTAAACTAGAAATTCACACAAAAATTTCTATGAAAATAGATCAACGTATTCCAACACTAATAAAAATTTCTTTGAAAAGAAATCAACATCTTCCAATAGCAAACTCATAA
>NC_090754.1:64278495-64308495 GCF_036898095.1 Palaemon carinicauda
TTATCCCATTTTCAGTTTTCTTCAGCCTTATTTCGACAGCTTCAACCGTTGCTTTTCCCCTAAACCTCACCACACACACACACACTATCTTAAGTGCAACAGTTCTTTAATACATTGCAACCTTGGCTTCCCTAGACGCTTCATCTTTTAAACATACATCCTATTACTTATGTTGTTTTGCTTTTCTTCTATGACTTCCTTCATTTATCATCTGAATATCATACTGCAGTATTTTTGTATTATTTAAAGTGAGTTTTACATTTTCCACTATGTATACAGTAGTAACACTCATTACACTTTTAAAATAATCCCTTAGTTTCTGCAGTTTTTAAATACTGTAATATCAGACTTGTATGATCTGTAACCATCAACCATTCCACACTCCATTCATGATCCAATTTCTTAAACAACTTTTAACTTGCGTCTGCTTTGTCCATCATAAATAGTTTACTTTTGATTACTCCCAATGACTTGGTATTATACTAAACATCTTCACCATTCATAATATTGCAATTTAACATATTCCATCGAACTTATTTTGGTCATTGCATGCTCCTCACTGCTGCATCTCTCTATTTCTCTATGCACATCAGTTTCATAGAAATAAATTTTCCCCCGAATTTTTATTCTTGCCACATTTTTTAAATTCTCAAATCCTACCATTCCCATGTATACTGTTAGTAAATAACTTTATGTTCCTATAACTGTAATGTCGATGTCTCACAGGATTGTAGATACAGGCTGGGAGGAACGTAGAGAGTAGAGGTCCCCCTTTTGTTTTTGTTTCATTTGTTGATGTCGGCTATCCCCCAAAATTTGGGGAAGTGCCTTGGTATATGTATGTATGTATGTATAACTGTAGTGGTCTCCATTGTCAACTTTTTTTTCTAAAGCAATTATTCTTCTATTCAGTTCCTTTGTCAGCTTTTCCTCATTCAATCCCACGTCTTTCAGTTCTTCAACCGCCTAATGTTTCTTTAAATGTCGTCCTCAAACTTGCCTGTCTCAAATCCCTTGCAATCTAGTGTCGTTCATCTTTTACTCCCTTCCGTTTTATTGAAAAGAGCAAACCTTCAAAATAGTCTTCATCAACCAAGTACTGCATTCACTACAGCCAGCTTATCACCATTAGTATTTTTTTTTATTCTTGCATTCATTCTCTCTCTCACTTTCCTTTTCATTTTCCTATCCACCTTCCTGTTTTTTCAGCACACAGTCTTCCCTTTTGTCTTGCATTTGTACCCCAAATTGTATCTAATTTTCCTTTACTAATTCTCCCATGTCTTCATCCTACCACTTTTATTCCATTTTTCGACTATCCTGTAACCATTAAAGCCCAATTGCTGATTCCGTCTTTGAATATTCCATTCTTGAAATATACTTATTCCACTTCTGGCTTTCAACCATTACTCGTTTTCAGAGTTTTTCGCTTATATGCGCTTCTCAACTTAATTCAACTGACGTTAATTATATATATATATATATATATATATATATATATATATATATATATGTATATATATATATATATATATATATATATATATATATATATATTTGTATTATATATGTATATATATAAATATAAATATATGGATGTGATATATATATATATATATATATATATATATATATATACATATATATATATATATATATATATATATATATATATATATATATATATATGTATATGTATATATTATATATATTAGTGGCAGAGCGAATTTGATATTAAAGGTATTCGCGGCTTATATGAAAGAAAAAAGATTATATATATAATATATATACACACACACACACACACACATATATATATATATATATATATATATATATATATATATATATATGTATATATATATATACAGTATATACATATGTATGTGTGTATATATATATATATATATATATATATATATATATATATATGTATATATATACATATTCATATATATATATATATATATATATATATATATATATATATATATATATATGTATATATATATATATATATATATATATTCATATATGCACACACGCAGACACACAGACACACACGCACATTCATACATACATACACCCACACACCCACATACATACATACACCCACACACCCACATACATACATACACCCACACACCCACATACATACATACACCCACACACCCACATACATACATACACCCACACACCCACATACATACACACACCGTAGTGATACCAACGTTACTAAAATATAGTATTGCCTAACTCTGCATCCCGCCAATTAGTGTGAGGAATAGCAGGTGGACTTCATAGGGTTATAAAGTTATCCTTTATGCCTTGTTAGTGATGCTCGTTCATACCCCCCCTCTCTCTCTCTCTCTCTCTCTCTCTCTCTCTCTCTCTCTCTCTCTCTCTCTCTCTCTCTCTCTCTCTCTCCTCTCTCTCTCTCTCTCCTCTCTCTCTCTCTCTCTCTCTCTCTCTCTCTCTCTCTCTCTCTCTCTCTCTCTCTCTCTCTCTCTCATTTATTTAACAATTTTTAGTGTTAAGCCAGGAATTTAGTATAATTTTAAAGTTGCAATTTTTCGGATAAACTCATATTGGAATTAATCAGGGCTAACTTTTTATAATCTGAATTAGAATTAACAATTAAGCCTATATAGTATAGTTTACGTTATATTCATTAAACTTTCACAAGGCTGTATTTTAAAATACTGTTTATTTAATTGCATATGGCTTTTAGGCTTCCTTGTATGTGTGTCTGTTCCATTCGCTCAGTTGTAATAATGTTGAAACTGCTTATACAAATTCCTGTGTTGCTAAGAAGTATTGGTCTTGTAAAGTTATTTTTTATATGCTCTATTTTCTTCAAGAGTTTTTTTTATCATGTTAATAATGTTATTTCAAAACAATATATGTCTTGGACAAGAGGGTGGTGGGAGTTGCTGCTCAAGTAAATTAATTTCATTGCAAAGTTTCTTTTTTTCGGATGTTTTCCTCATTCTGCATTTTCTTTTAATTACATGGAAATCTGTTTTGAACTTAGTTAAATAATGACAGCTTTGCATATGCTATGTCTTTAATTCAGTTTGTAATTTACAAGATTTAAACTGTTAGAACTGCTTTTTGGAACGTTTAAATTCCTTGCTAACTCAAAATATATTTTCCTTTCCTTTAACAACTTAAACTAGGTGAAAAATGTTTTGGTAAGCTTACTTTGTGAGCATTTGAATTCCTTGCCAACTCAGAATATATTTTCTTATCCATAAACAACGTTAAGTGGGTGAAAAAATGTTTTGGTAAGCTTAATTTGTAAACATTTGAATTCCTTGCCAACTCAAAATATATTTTCCTATCCATAAACAACGTTCAGTGGGTGAAAAAATGTTTTGGTAAGCTTACTTTATTAACATTTCTCTTGAATTCCTTGTGTAACTCAGAATATATTTTCCTTTCTTCGAACAATTATAACTGGTGAAAAATGTTTTGGGAAGCTTATTTTATAAAGTTTTCTCATTCTTACTAAAAATGGCTTTATATCATGACTTATATTTCATTCCACAGGTAAGCCCTGACTACTTAGTGTTGTTAATATCGCCCCTCACCTTTCTCATGAAATAGGTAAGAAGGTTTTCGATTGTTATTCATACAGTATATAACCAATCTATTAAAACTACCTTTATTCGAACAAATTACACTGGTTTACAAAAAAATAAAAATTAAATAAATAAAAATTGGTCTGAGGCAAGAATGGGGATAGGTGCTTTTTGCTAATTTGGGTGTGCTGAATTCAAATTTATAAATAGTTTTGCTCTATCACCTGTAGTTTTCTGGCTTTTAAATAGTCTCACTTTAGTATAAAGTTCCAACGGTTCCCAAATACTTTTGTTCATTACCCCACTTTTTTCCAAAATCTTGGCTAGCAGAATTCTTGTTACCCCCGCACCATATCTATAATTTTGAACATGATTATTGTAAAACTAACGTTTAGTTGGTTGAACCTTCCTTTATTCAATTATTTTTGAAACAAATATATCAAGAAGTAATATTATTTCTGTCGAAAATTAACATAAAAAATGCATACATATAATAAGGTTGAAAATAAATTGGGAAAATATATAATTAAAATAATGTTCATCAGAGTGAAAATGACAAATAAATACTTCTACTGGAAATAAATAGAATAATTTCTTGTAACTAATCACGCCAGTTGTAAATATGTGGGAAATAAATATACATGTACTTATAAAAATCTTCAGTAGTGTGAAAAATGACAACTTTGAGATCATTTCAGTAATGCGTGGATCTAGTTTTGTAAGGGCACATCTGATGTCATTTTCTGAGTCTAATCAATTTCTCTCCTTGCTTCGGATGGTCAAAAGAGCTGGAAAGCTGGCCTCACACATGCAAGTTGAATTAAATGGTAAAAGCATTTTTTCTGCTTGAAGTCTTTGTTATTGCTAATCCAGAATGAAGATAGAGTTAAATTCCATTTGTATTAGATTGCTTGCTTTTATTTCAAGTATTTTCTTATGCGAGTCCATTTGGTTTGTCTGGCAGATGTTCAGTGTTACATTTGAATGGATTCTGAATAGAAGCATGGTTAATTTCAGGGAAATATTCTTCCATCCTCAGACGCAGGCTATTTAAACGTGCACTCATTATATTCCGCATACCACTCAAGGGTACAGAATCTGTATCTTCCAAAAATTCCCCTAACTTGGGGAATGCAGCAGTTTGCTACGGAATGCTTGAATTTCCTTCATTCAATGAGATAACGTTTTCTTCTGGTACTTGCAGTGGTGTTCGAGGCATTTATATGCGAAAATATGTCCACTAAATAGCACAGAATGAAAATCCAGTTTGGATCCTTCAGTTTCAGAGCTAAATTGTGACCCCTTATCGTCCAAAAACATTTCTTTCTCAGTTTTGAGCTGAAATACCCCTTCGACAACAATTTCTCGGGATGGCCATCAGATTGGAGCATAAAACAACAGACAGTGATGTTCAGAATCAATATTCCCACACAAAGAACTAAACAGTTTCGAGTTTAAAGCACTCGACTTGATGTAATTAACTATTTTCATGATGTCACACATCACCTCCAAATCAGGTTGCAAAAGCTTTACTACCAGTGCTTGATGATGGATAATACTGTGTGTTGCAATAACTGAAGGATTCTCCTTTTTCACATGCGACAAAAATCCCGAGTTAACACCTAGCATAGATGGCGCCCCATCTGTTGAAACTCCAGTGCAGTTTACCCAATCTAGTTGCCCATCTGGTTCATTAAGAAATGCATCTACTTTTTTTAATTCATCTACATCCTTTTTAGTGGTTTCTTCTTCTATTTCCCTTTCCTTAGTACCGGATGTATACCATTAATTGTGCATACTAGCAACATTAGTTGTTGCAGCCAGTTACATGGCCAAGATACCATTGTTTTTTACCAGTGGAATTAATTGATCTTTGATATCATTTGGCAGTTTATCTATCCTACGCTTAATTGTGTTGTTGGATAGTGGTACCCATTTAAATCTGTCAGCTTGGTTAGGTCCACATATAATTTCAGCCATGCTTACTCCAATCTCTAACCTCCTCTTAAGTGACAACTAATAGCCGGTGGGAGATACTGGGCGTTCGCTAATATTTAAATTTTTACTCTTTTCAATAATAATACACACAAACACACACACACACACATATATATATATATATATATATATATATATATATATATATATATATATATATATATATACATACACACACACACATATGAATATGTATGTATATGTATATATATATTTATTCAGCACCTGTCAAAATAAAAGCTGTCATTACCCCCCAACAAAAGTTAAATTACCCCAAGTGGGGTAATTTACCCCTATTTGGGAACCACTTGTATAAACAGAGAATATATGTGCACATTTCAAGAGTTGCAGCAGCTTATAACAGATAAAACAGGATAGATAAAGAACACTGATTGAATCAATATACTTGGATGACACAATTACACAATTCATAGTACCACAGACAGTCAAAAGTGTGTTTTCTTAGAAGATCTGGTGTTTTTTGCCTCCGGGATGTCACGCAAGAGTATCCAGCAGATGTCTCCCATCATGCCAGGGTTCCATTTGCTTTGATAGTTGCTCTCCATCTTCGTAATGTCTTGGTGGAATCTTTCTCCATGCTCATCACTCACTGCTCCAAGGTTTGGCGGGAAGAAGTTGAGGTGGGAATGGAAAAAATGAATCTTGAGTGACATTCGGCACCCCATATCCTCGTAAGACTTTATCAACTTTTTAATACAGGCTTGGTAATCTGGTACGCGTGTGTTACCAAGGAAGCCACTACAGACTGACTTGAATGCTTCCCATGCTCTCAGTTCCGTTAAGTTCAGAAGCTCCTCCAAATCAGTATCCTTCAGCACTTCTCGGATCTGAGGTCCGACAAAGATGCCTTCTTTGAGCTTAGCAGCACTAACACCTGGGAACACAGTAGACAAGTGTTGGAAGGCAGCACCATTTTTGCCTTCATGAAATTTTTCATCAAACCAAGTTTGGTGTGAAGAGGAGGAAGAAGCACCTTATTCATGTCCACCAGAGGATTACCCTTGACGCTGTGTTCGCCAGGAACAAAAGTGCTTCTAGACCCCCGGTCTTTCTGCTTGTAATGCTGGGATACAGCTTGACTATCCCAGAGACAGAGAAAACAACAGTACTTTGTGAAGCCCGCTTGCATACCCATAAGAAGACCAATGACCTTGAGGTCCCCACACGGACTCCATTGGTACTCGCTGTACTTAATAGCTTCTAAAAGAAGCTCCATATTGTCATAGGACTCCTTTAGATGGACAGAGTGTGCAATGGGAATGCTGGGATATTTATTCCCGTTGTGCAGAAGCACAGCCTTGAGACTTCGCTTGGAAGAGTCTATGAAAAGACGCCAGTCTGAAGGATTATGTGGCAAACCAAGGGATGTGAACAATCCAGGTATGTTTGTGCTGTAGCACAGCTTGTTTTCCATGTCGAAAAAGGAAGCAAGGTCTTTGTTCCGATTCCTGAGACTGGTGATCCTTACATCTTCCTGGACTAGGTTCCACCGTCTAAGCCGAGAAGCCAAGAGCTCTGACTGCTGTTTTGACAGATACAAATCACGAGCAAGATCATTCAGGTCTTCTTGCGTGATCCAGTGTGGCTCGTTGCCTGAATATGTAGACTCAATATCTTCCAAAGATATTGACTCGGCAGAATCCTCCCTTGATGGCATTTCTTCATCTGATGAGGAAAGAAGATCCTTATTTACTGTAGGTGTGGGTACAGGAAGATCATCTGAATGGGGAACGGGTCTCATAGCAGATGGAAGGTTGGGATATTTGATCTTTTTCCTAGAAGATGCAATGAAACCAGTTATATTAGTTAAACAAAAATAATCATCTGCGTGGCTTCGTGGCTCTCTCCAAACCATCGGGACTGCACAGTTGAAAGCCGCTTTCTTGCCATTAAACCATGCAGTTAGTCCATTGTAGCAGGGTTTACAACAGATGTGTGGAGCCCAAGACTTGTCCTGATCACCTATTTTATAGTCAATATAGTGAAAGTAGGCGGTTCTGAGGACGGAAGTGATGGTTCGATGCTGTGCAACTGTTTTGAAGTCCCCACACACGTAGCAGAAAGAATTGGCTTTGTTGAGGCATCTTCGATGTTTTGATGTGCTTGAAGCCTTTGGAGAATCTGAAGATATAACATATTAAAACTAAATCATATGCAAGGCAATAAAATGTGCATTGGAGAATGTAATGCTAATATTTGGCTACCCAAAAGATGTGTAACACGATAGTTGAGGGACACCAACCTGCTGCGCCACCTGCGAGACAACCTCTTCCAATGACTGCCAGAGCACTACTGAGAGTGGATTGAGACCTTCTGCCCTAACTGCCAAAATCCGTCTTGATATATAATTATATATATAATGTAATGCAATCACTTACATTTAGTGCATAATAACTAAAAAATAAGCCATAAGTCTCACAATATTAGAATTAACCCTGAATGCATATATGCCTTTATGTACCGTATATGCACAAAATGCACACTATGCATATCGAAAAAAAACTAAAGGTGATGAGTAAAAACGAATTTGAAATTTGAATTCAGCATCCCCAAATTAGGTAAAAAGGGGTATTTTTGTGCTTGCCTCAATTTCTTTGTAAATCAGTGTTATGTGCCATATGCCACTCCCAGCCTTTCTTGATTATTTGGTAAGGTGTTGAGTTGTTATAAACTTATGAAATAATGCTATTGAACATTCTTCGGATCTTTCAGATGAATGCTAGTGTCGGAATTCATCCAATGGTATTCAAAAAGAGGAAAATTTTCAGTATTTTTCACTATGCAGTATTGGTTTCCTCTGTTAGGGAGTGGCTCAGTAGAAAATAAACTCCAGTTCCTGTCACAATCATACTTAAACTACTAAATCGTGGATGATCTCCCTTTGCAGAAAATTTCCTTAACATTAGGTACTGTATACACTGTAGAAGGTTATGTAACAGTGCACCAAACTTCCTTCCCTTAATGTACCACTGTGCTTCATCTCTCCCGTGCACTTTCTGTGATATTGAGGTCTTTCCGCTCCAATATCTTGTACCTCTTCCATTCATCCCCAAGATCTCCATCTCATCCTCTTTCCCAACACCTTAATTTATGGTATCTTTTCACCGACTTATTGTTGTCCAATCTTCCCACATGATGAAAGTGCTCAAATTGCTCTGATCTATCTCAGTTTTCTTATCATTTTCTGCAGTGTTAGGTATGTCCACTTTTTTCTCCTTACCCTTTTGCCGGAACTAAGTTCATGTAAGTTCAATTTATTTTATGCGCAATTCAAAATTCACACATCTTCCCTAAAGGAGAGTTGGCTCATCAATTCCTTCATACATACACGTCTTGGGTTCTGTAGATGAGTCATTTCTTCGTAATCTTTTGGGCATAAACTGTAGCATAGGGGAGAGGTAATTGTGGTGAAATTGAACGGCCCTATGTCCTTGAGGACTTGCACTTTTTACCCCAGTATCAAAGGGCGTCACTAAACACAACAGCCCGTTTATTGCTGTGTTTCTTCTAACATGCACACCCTTGGACCTCTAACTTCGATGGGTTGGTAACAATGGGTAACAAAGGACTAACATCTGAATAACCACAGATATAAAGGTGGAAGAGGGCGTGGGGTCACCTGAAGAGCTATCAGGTGTTTTAAGGTAGAGATATGCACTAGAATATTAGTTTGCTTGATTCTATTATTCACAAGAACAAGTAAAGTTGCAGGAATGAATGACTTATCAACTTTATACCTTTATGCACATACAAGTAGTATCTAGTTGAGTAAATTTAGTCTACTTCACGGCCGCTTAACACTATAGTTTTAGCTGGTTTGGTTTCTTCTGTTAGTAGTTGGTCTGGATGTGGCAGTTGTTATTAGAAGGCTGTAGGTCTTTGCTCGGTAGTTAGGGTGATTCTTTCTGCAAGGAGGTTAGGTGGTGTCGGTATGGTAATTGTAGTGGTTCTCTGCATGGTAGTTTCGGTATGGTAGTTGTAGCAGTTCTCCCTGCACAATTGTTGGACATTTTTGGTATGCTGGTCACAGCTATGCTGCTCTCATATCCCCAGGTAAAGTCCGTCGTTGGGTAGGAACGAAGGGGTGGGCATCTTTGGTGGGGTCAAGCTGTGAGGCCTGCCAAAGGATGCACTCATTGGCCACATTGAACAAAAGGGCATCCTTTCTGAAATAGACACACAATTGGTAGACAATGCCAAGGAAGGAAGGTCTTAAGATTTTAAAATTGTGGGTTAGAAAATTTAGCCTGGGGGAAAAGAACTGTCACGGAAATAAGATGCTCACGAAGGAAAGGCGTTAAAGTAAGGGTGACGCCCCACCGAATCTGTCGCGTGCGTCCAACACGGCTAACCAGCCTCGTGCGTGTATAAGCATGTTCGTGTTTTGCGGGGTGTGGCCCAACCAGACAACAAGCGACGGTTACAAGACGGACAGTTCAGCACCACTAGTCGTTATGGAGGGAGCGGCGAATTTTTGCTCTATGACTCATTGCTGTCAACAAAATTAGAAGTGTTTAAGAACAGGAAAATCTGGAACCATGACATAAATTTAGAACGAGGAAAGAGTGGAAAATATGCAACACTCTTTCATAAGCTACGACAGCATCCATTTTTTGAATTTTGTCGGATGTCGCCAAAAACCTTTGACCTAATTCACGAGGGCATCATGTCTCGAATATCAAAATTTGATACCAATTACTGGAGACCAGTATCAACGGTGGAGAGACTTGTAGTAACTCTGAGGTAAGGATTAATGATTTCTAAATTTGTAAGGTTGCACTTTTATTTTATTCAATAAAAAAAAATCAGATATGTAAATTGTTTGTGAACTGAATACTATATAAAGAAACTTTTTAAAGAAAGGTATTTACCTACATGTATCCATTATAATATGATAATAATAATAAAAACTTCCTGAATTCTTTATCACAACCAAAAATCATCACTTTTGATATAGCTCAAAGTTGGGTAGGTGGTTCAATAGATGATGTCTGGCTCGGCTGCTGTTGTGCATCTAATTCTTGTAGCAAAAGCTCTTGAAATTTGATTTTTAGAAACATCTTCCTATTTCTGGGATATGACCGGAAGTTCGGTAACAAACTCCAAGAGAAGAGCAGATCATCATCATCTTCATTCATTTTCTTTGTCAGCAATTCAAGTTTTTTACTCTCAAGTGTGATCAATTCCTGTCGATAATCATCATCTAATTTCCGTTTGGCCGTTCGTTTTCTTTCATTGCTGCTACATACAGAGTATTGAAGCGCCTGCTTACTATTTGTAATTTTCTCCTTTTGCACATTCCGAGTTCCTTCCTCATCATCATCATCATTTTCTGGCATCATCTGACTTGATCCTGGGCTCTCATTCCGCTCTAGTTGTGATTCATCAAGGACGTTATCACAATGAGTTGTTCTTCCATTCATTATGTCACTGGGGTACTTCTCAGAAGAATAATGTGCATCATCTTCGCTAACATGTTGTCCAGGTGTTGATACGATGTTAGTGACTCGAGCAGGGGTTAACAATGTGTCATTTAAAAATGACAACTGACGAAAGTATGGCCAGTTTGAACGTGATATTACATCACTTGAATCTCCTGAACGAGGCTTTGGAATTTTGTTCAGCTCATTCCGTTCACTAGCCTTTTCATTTCACTTGGGGAAAACTTCTGTATCAAGGATTGTGAAGGATGTAAGCGAGGCTATATGGGAAACATTTCAAGATACATATCTCCCATATCCAACAGTGGAGATCTGACTGGAAAATTTTGCAAGATACGCATCTAAATGTGATTTTACAAATTGTTTGGGTAGCATTGATGGAAAACACATACGGATCAAATGTCCACCACTGTGAGGATCAATGTTTTATAATTACAAGCAATACTTTTCCATCAACTTACAAGCAGTTGCAGGAGCAGACTGTAGATTTACCGTGATTAATGTTGGTGCCATCGGTCGAGAAAGTGACGGAGGAATATTTCGAGGTTCATCATTCTGCCAAAATTTAGAGATGGATGCATTGAATATACCACAGGACACAAAACTTCCAAATACAGATGTGTCCCAACCCTATGTATTATTGGGAGATGAGGCCTATCCTTTACTAAAACACATAATGAGACCATTCCCACGACAGCAACTAGACGAAAAGAAACGCATCTTCAATTACAGGCTATCACGTGCCAGAAGAATGGTGGAATGTGCTTTTGGTATTCTTACGGCAAAGTGGCAGATTTTGTAAAAAAGCATAGAAACAGATATCAATGGTGCAATTCTAATAACCAAAACAACATGCATCTTGCATAAAATTGTATTAACACATGATGGATTTAAAGGTGTCGGTAGTAATCATACAGTAGATGGTCCTGAAGTAGACCTACGCTCCATTTGTAAAGCTAGGAGAAATAATGGTTACAAAGAGTGTGCCAAAAATATAAGGAATAAATTTGCTGATTACTACTGTACTCCAACAGGAGAAGTTGCCTGGCAGTATGATTGATAGATCTATGTAATGTTCTCGAAACTGTTTGCTGTAATTTCCATATAGTATTCACATTTTCTAATTCATTGTATACCAGTATACTAGAGTTTATGCATATCTAGTTAATTCTATGGAAAAGTAAAATGTTCTTGCATATAAATGTATCATTATATTCTAATAAAGGGCAAATTAGATACTTACTGATATCATTATTTTCCAGTTCTGAACTAATCTCCATTCACAATTTCTGGATCACACTCCTTCTTTATGATCGCGATGTCTGGGATCCCATATTGGCTGTCGCTGTTACACCACGGTAATTAATTCTTCCTTATGTTGACTCACCTCGGAGATGCACGTCTACTGCGACTAAAAACAAAATGTTTTGTTCCTCACACGTGCGGTCCTTTACATCACCCACCCGCATGCGCCGTGTGGGGCCACTCATATTTGAATTATGACAGTTGATTGAAATGCACAAAACGCTTAGCCGTGTTGGACCCATGCGACGCGCCGTGACGGATTCGGTGGGGCCTCACCTTAAATCTTTGCTCGAGGGGACTGGAGGGATTACAGTCTTACTAATCTCAGGTTATCAATGGTTACTTAAAATTTACAGGAAAAGCAGAGACGGAGACTTGATTTCAGAAAAGATAAGGGATTTAGGTTTTAAGAATTAGCGGATGGCCTCATATGCAGTGGCTAATCTCAGATGGTCAGGTAAAATTTTATGAGAGATAACTGCATCAAAAGATTTAGGTTCCGAAACAGGGTCAAAGATTTAATTGAAAAACTGGTGGGGATTGGAGAATATGAGGGACTAATCAACGCGTCTTCCAAGTAGGTTTTAATGGTAGTCTATATACTGGAGGTGAAGTTTAGCCACGCTGTGTCTCTTGGAAGCTCTGACAAACCGAGTGGACTAAGGAACTCATTTTTATAGGACAGCTTTTCCATAATCTCTTAAGGATTTTAAGATTTCGGGTGTAGTTCGAGAAGGTAAATTTACATGAGCAAAGGGGGTCAGTTGATCTGACAATTAGAAATACGAATAGTGATATCAAAGTGCAACATGTTTAAAGAGAGAGAGGTTGAAAAGTTATACATTTTGATATCAAACAGATTATATAGAATTGCATTCAAGTTTAAACCAAATATTATATAGAAAGATCATATAAATTGTTAGTAGCACTCTTAATCATAATATGAATTAATTCACTACTCATTCCTATTGTTTTGTTCGAAATCCTTGTAAGATTTCAGACAGTAATCACTTACAGTGTAGCTTCTTTGGCTTACTGTAGAGAGAACTAAATGCTCTTACCAGCTTTTCCTCATTCTAGCTGCATTGCTTTCTGGCTTTTATTTTTCTTTGGGTTTCAATAGTCTCTTCCTATCTTGTTTTCCTATTCTGACAACCTTACAGCAGCCTTCATTTATCACCTAAGAACAAACTGTCGAAGGAGCCTTTTGAGAAACTAGGAATAATTCTTTATGATCCCATTACACCATGTCACAATTACAATAGTAAGAATTAGAATAGAGCTAAGCTAAAATTAATTGGCCTTTAAATAATTGCTCATTTTTACTGTTGACTGTACAGCACTTGCATGCTGTTTTTTTTTCTTTTTTTTATTCTTGATGGTCCCTTACATCTTCGCACAACAATAGAATAATGATTCTTTTCATGATGATTCGTTGAGCTTCCGTGTTCTGTTCTTCCTGGATGGCATTCCCAAGTCTGGAAAATTCGCGGGGAATTAGACTAACCTGTGCTTGCGAATTTATTCATCCACACGTGCAATTTCACTTCCGTTGCAACATTTCTGCTCTCCACGAAAATTCCATTTCCTCTGAGAATTGCTTTGATCTCAGATTCACTTTAAGGAGAATTCATTTACTTTTATGTGCTTCCTGTGTGAGGTAAAATTGTCTTAAATTTACTTGCGCATTTTGTTTAATTGATGAATATTTCAAGTTACTATACTTTGAATTACTTAGGAATACACTGATTGCCTTTTCATTCTAACTACTAATTTAACACGTAGTGAAATATCATATTACTGGATATCTTCTCTCTCTCTCTCTCTCTCTCTCTCTCTCTCTCTCTCTCTCTCTCTCTCTCTCTCTCTCTCTCTCTCAAGGGGAATTCCCAAAGGGAAAGAAACATTGTTTCGTAATAATGTCCTGAACCTGAATGAAAATAGCTTCCTTCCAGGAATTGTTTTTATGTATTTTATCCCAAACGTTATTTTAGTTATTGGTTTCAGTAGACGCATCTCTTCATAAGTTTGAATATATAATTTATGAATGTGGTCCTGCTCACGCTCCAATACACAAATGCTTCATGAGCCTAATTGATGAATGTGAGTGGCGACTGCTTTTACGACTAAACCCCTTTTTAGAATGTTAAATCATCATATTTTCATCTTTTCATAATCCACATTGTTCACTATTAGCAGCAGTAGAAACGTACTAGCACCAAGGTCTTCATACCCGTATAGAACTCGAGTTGGTAATATTTCCCCTACACCCAACGAGTCTTTATGCTGTCTAATCATCCTAGATCGTCTTGAAAAAAATATAATTTGGTGCCTAAGGCCATGTGGTGAATTACTATCATCTTTATTGTTGGATGTCAGAATGTAAAGGAAATTTACGAATTATTGATTTTAGAGATTTGTGTTTTATTGTGTGTAGGCTATTTAGTCTATCGTCATGTATAATCAAGCATTTTGTTAACCAAAATAAAGTCGAAACAGCTTTCGTGTCTGAAGAAATCACTTCATGAGTGACATTGCTAAATAATAATAATATTAATAATTTATTATTATTATTTTTTTTTTTTTTTTCTCACAGTTTTTTTTTCAGCTGGTGGTATTTATAGTGTAGGGTTCCGGGTTGCATACTGCCTCCTTGGGAGTCCATCACTTTTCTTATTATATGCGCCGTTTCTAGGATGACACTCTTCTGCATGAGTCCTGGAGCTATTTCAGCCTTTAGTTTTTCTAAATTCCTTTTCAGGGATCTTGGGATCGTGTCTAGTGTTCCTATGATTATGGGTACAATTTCCACTGGCATATCCATATCCTACTTTTTTTCTATTTTCAGGTCTTGATACTTATCATCATCATCATCGTCGTCGTTGTTGTTGTTGTTAGATTCAAGTCTGCACTGTTGTTGTTGTTGTTAGATTCAAGTCTGCACTGTTGTTGTTGTTGTTGTTGTTGTTAGATTCAATTCTGCAAACCGTGAATTTAAGTGTAATCTGTTTACGGGCTAAAAAGCCCCAATAAGAAAAGCAGCCTAATTTGAAAAATTAGTTTATTAATAAATGATTAAATATAAATTTCCTAAGTGTCAAAGAAAAGAGAATAAGCGAATTAAATAATAGTAAAATTGTAAAAACAACGGATGAAAAACGTGAGAAAGTCTTATGGATAACCTTCTCAGCAAAATAAGAATACTTTATATGTATCATGATTGTACCATTTACCATTACCGATTTCCTATTTGATCATGAAACATTTCTTTAGATTTGCATAGCATTATGGTAGTAATGTTTTTCATGAGAGAACTACTGTGATTTTTATTTGTGTGTATTTCATCTCAAGATCTAGTTTTCTTAAAAGTATGATAGTGACGGTGGAATGAGCTACTTGTAAACATTGATTTGAGTTAACTTAGATATTTTGAAACTATTTAAACACGTAGGAGGAAGTGTTGAATGTTTTATTATTTTCAATGATCAGCATATTAGATTTTTCTCCCATCATAAATATGGATGTAGGATATTCAGTTTGTGTCATTTAGCGTTGTGATGTAACCTTGCATTTACATAGGATGGAAAAGACAGAAGTGGTGGGAAAACAGTGTTGTAGAAAGTAAGCGGGAATAGAAAGTGATGGATGTTGTTGTACGAGGTTCCCCCTCAGTTAATTGGAAGAAATCTCGATATTCATTTTCTTTCAAGTGTTTACGAAAGAAAATGAGTTCCATCTTGAGGTAGGATCATAGAAAACGTAATGAAAGTGAAAACGTCTTTTATTATGGTTGTGACCACTGAAAAGACAATATTTTAGATGTGACCATAGAAAAACGTAACTTGTGCAAAGTTTATATTATGACATTTGGTTCCTCATCTATCAGGAGGAAATAAAAGTAAAATAAACCTCGAAAAAATTGAAGCATCATCTGCTCAAGTGCAATGGCTTTTTTATTGGCTTTCTGTGAATACAGCTCGGGTATCTAGAAGAGAATTCATAGTAATATTGAATTATGACAAACTATACGAGCTTCCTCCTTTTCTACGATTGTTTTCAAGTATTTCCATTTATTTTCAAACTTTGAAATCGCCAGTTTTTACTTACTAGATATATCATAACTATTTTCCCTATTGGAGCCCCTGGGCTTATAGCATCCTGCTTTTCCAACTAGTGTTGTAGCTTAGCAAGTAATAATAATAATAATAATAATAATAATAATAATAATAATAATAATAATAATAATAATAACCATCCTTGTTTGTCCAATTCTAATGGATGACTTCCAATAAGTGTACGAGGCCCTGAGAAACTTGCAGCAGACCTTAGGAGTCTTGTTTGTGGGACCCCCCTTCCCCTGAAAATTTAGTTTGATGTTACCAGCAGGTTCCTAGGTCATATAAGACACCATTTTCGCTTGTTGTCATAGGCACAACCTGGCAGGTCTTTTGTGTGTGTGTGTGTGTGTGTGTAAGCGTTGCGTCTGCCAAAAGCCGATTACATTCATGGCTCAAAAAGTCGGGTAGGTACATTGAAGAATGTTCGGACATAACTGAAAAAAATTATATTTTGTTTATTCTCTTGAAAATTCATTCGTTCTATCAAGAAACGACTGATTTTTACATTTTATAGTCAGAAGTGTCACATTGGTATTTATAATATATATATATATATATATATATATATATATATATATATATATATATATATATATATATATATATATATATAGTTTTTTTTATTATAATTTTCATTACTATCAAAGTAGATTTCTTTCAGTCTCTCTCTCTACGACTGTCTGAAACCCTTGACAGTGAGGCATTTGTTGACTAAATGTTCCACTTATAGCACAGAAAGAAATAGGTATATGTTTGAGGCTCGGGGTGAAGATGGCAGGTTCATCCTTGCCAAGATCCTTGGACATGATGTGTCGTACAATGCAAGTGACATTTTTAAGTTTGTATCAGAAGCAGGTCTTCTTAATGCTATTTAACTTTTATAACATATTTACTTTTCTGGTTTTAATTGAATATTCTTTTAATGTTTATTTATAATAAACGATATCGGCGTCAATGACCTTCGATGTCAGGATGCCAGAAAACTTCAATTCTCTCTCTCTCTCTCTCTCTCTCTCTCTCTCTCTCTCTCTCTCTCTCTCTCTCTCTCTCTCTCTCTCTCTCTCTCGTGATTCAATATCCTGAACCTTCTGTAGGTATTAAACGTAGGCCTTATGTCAGTTTGTTTGGGTGCTGAGAGAGAATGTTGCCCATAGATAAGGTCAGACCGTTTATCATCCTGGCTTTGACACTAGTGGACGATGAAAGGTCATACGTAATTCGACGTTCTATAATGTTAGCCACTGATGGTCTCTTTTTGATTAATATTTGTGTGAAGATGTATCCTGAAACAGCAGTTCTATTTTGTGTTGATATTGTCATGTATTTTCATCTTGATTCTTGTCTTTTGATTTCCCCGATCAGACATTTCTTGAAAATTTTCTTCGTCATTCCTTACGTGCAAAAATCATATTCCCTTGCAACCTGGCTTGCACGAGTGTGTCCTCTTGTATTTAACTTGTTTCCCCCCCCCCTTTTTTTTTTAGAATAATTTTGGTATTTATCTTTACAGCATTTTCTCATAATTTTTTCGTCTTCATTTTTTATGTCTCCACTGTTGGCCGCTTTAATCCTTTTGAATTTTCTTCTGTTATCGTTTTCCATAATAATTTCCTCTATCTTCCAATTATTCCCAAATCTTGATACAATTATCCTTCTTTTGTTAGATTCATGTTACAATGCATATTGTCACATTAAGGTTAGTCTTTCTTCTTCCATTCTATGGTTTTACTCGACAAAATTCATTATGACATATAGTTTCTATAAATAATATATATATATATATATATATATATATATATATATATATATATATATATATATATATATATATATATATATATATATACATATATATATTTATATATACGTGTATATATTACATACATACATACATACATACATACATACATACATATATATATATATATATATATATATATATATATATATATATATATATATATATATATATATATATATATATAAATATTCTCCATCGGTAGCCACCAATAAATATATACTGAATATACTGGATTTTTATCTGCTTGTGTAATCTATAAGTATATGTTATACATATGTAAAGTATATATATATATATATATATATATAATTATACAATATTATTATTATTATACAAACTTATACAATATTGTTATTATTAGCTAAACAAAAATTCTAGTAAGAAGAGCAAAGGTCTACAAAACCTAGGCCTCTAAAAGGGAAAATAGCCCAGTGATGGAATGAAATGGGAATAGAATATATGAAGTTATACATACATATATATATATATATATATATATATATATATATATATATATATATATGTATATATATATATATATATATATATCTAGCTAGCTATAACCCTGGTTGGAAAAGCAGGCCATCCTTATTTGTTCAACTTTGTTATTTATATTTACTTATATTTTTATTTTTCTACTATGGTTGCAGTTAGGCTTGATTATTATATATATATATATATATATATATATATATATATATATATATATATATATATATATATATATATATATATATATATATATTATATATATATATATTATATATGTGTGTGTGTGTGTGTGTGTGTTTGTATGTATGTGTGTGTTTCTGTTAAAATTGCACCTTTGAAAGAAAATTCTTAAACGACCTTTTCACACATAAATGTTTGGAATATAAAGATGAATTTGTTGTAAATTTTAATTTTCCCCTTTGCTCATTTCTCTATTTTTCTCTCACAATCCTCTAATTCGTCAGAGAGAGAGAGAGAGAGAGAGAGAGAGAGAGAGAGAGAGAGAGAGAGAGAGAGAGAGAGAGAGAGAGAGAGAGAGAGAGAAAACACGACTGAAACGTAGCTGTGTAACTCAAAATATCCCAAGACATGTACCATCATGTTATTATGAGATGTCATATCGCCTTCCTTTCACGTTGTTGATCCCGTCTCAGCCTGTCACTAGTCCCCAGATCCACCCATGCTTCGACTATTTCGTGTTCAAACAAGATGTTAAAGTCCTTACCTGAGATGTCGAGAAGCTGGAAACGAAGAAAAACACACACACACACACAAACACACACGTGCACAAACACGTGCGCGTGCGCGCGCGCACACACCCACACACACACACACACACACACACATATATATATATATATATATATATATATATATATATATATATATATATGTATATATATATATATCATCGTCATCATCATCATCATCGTCATCATCATCATCATCATCTACGCCTATTGACGCAAAGGGCCTCGGTTAGATTTCGCCAGTCGTCTCTATCTTGAGCTTTTAATGCAAAAATTTTCCATTCATCTTATCCTAATTCGCGCTTCATAGTCCTCAGCCATATAGGGCTGGGTCTTCCAACTCTTCTAGTACCTTGTGGAGCCCTGCTGAACGGTTGGTGAACTAATCTCTCTCTTGGGGAGTTCGAAAAGCATGCCCAAACCATCTCTATCTACCCCTCATCATGATCTCATCAACATGTGGCACTCTAGTCATTTCTCTTATATTTTCATTTCTAATCCTGTCCTGCCATTCAACTCCCAGTATCCTTCTGAGGACTTTATTTTCAAATCTACTAAATCTATTGGAGATTGCTTCATTGTCATACCATGACTCAAGTCAGAGTAACACCGATCTCACTAAACTGATATATAGTCGGATTTTTATATGTAATTTCAGGTTGTTTGATTTCCAAATTGTCTGATTTATTTTTTTCAATCTTTCCCTAAACTCTACTTCTAAAGACCCTGTATTGGAGAGCATAGTTCATAAATACTTGAATGATTCTACCTCATTAATCCTTTCTCCTTCCAATAATATTTCATATTCCATTGAATACTCCATTCTCATCATCTCTTTTTTTCCATTTATATTCAGCCCAACCTCGTGTGATATTTCATGCATTTTGGTAAGCAAGATTACGAATCCTGTGGTGTTCTGCTAACAAGGACAGCATCATCAAACATACTCAAGATCTGCTAAATTCCTATCACCAATCAAGTCCAATCCTTTTCCACCATCTCTTGACTGTTCTACGCATTACAAAATCCATGAGGAGGATAAACAACATAGGTGACAACACATTCCCTCGGAGTTCATTGGAAATTCATTTGATAAGACTCCATTAACATTAACTTTGCACTTGCTATGCTCATGAGCAGACTTAATAAAATTTATATATTCAAGAGGAATTCCATTATAACATATGACTCTCCACAAAATTGGCCGTTGAACACTATTAAAGGCTTTTTCATAGTCCACAAATGCCATATAAAGGGGTTTTGTAAATTCTACGCATTGCTGTACATGTCTCAAAATGAAAATTTGGTCATTGCAACTTCGAGCTTTATTAAATCCTTCTTGTTCATCTTCCAGTTTTTCATCAATCTTACTCTCCAGTCTCTTTAGAATAAGCATACCTTATATTTTCCTAACAACTGACGTAAGTGTAATTATTGCAATCAGTCTGGTCTCTCTCTCTCTTTTTTCTCTCTCTCTCTCTCTCTCTCTCTCTCTCTCTCTCTCTCTCTCTCTCTCTCGTTTCCTAACTCCCATTCATCAGGTTTTGCCTCTTCATACCAAATTCTACAAAATAATCTTGTAAGTAGTTTGGGAGTCATTTCATTTTCGGCGAGTATCATCTCTGCAGTTATTCCATCGTATCCCGGGGCTTTCCATCTTTTTAGTTATTTGACGATATCTTCGACTTCACATGCACTGAATTAATTAATGGGCACATCATGGTCTTCATCAGCTTCAGGTATATCAATCAAATTATTCCATTCATATATCCCATTCATAACCTCACTAAAGTGTTCCATCCAACGTTGTCTTTCTTCATCTTTTGCTGGTATAACAGAGCCATCTCTCTTTTTGATGGGTATATGCTTCTTCTTTGCCCCAGTCGAGATTTCATTAATAATTCTATGAGCAATTCTCACACCATAGCCAGTTGCTAAATTCATATATATGTATATATATATATATATATATATATATATATATATATATATATATATATATATATTATGTATATATATATATATATATATATATAGTTTTATGATAATTTATATATATATATATAGATCCACATTTCTTGATTCATATAAGCCATAGATACCTCTTATTATGGAATTAGCTCTGCGTTGGAATCAGAGACCCAAAGGGGAATTAATTTTATGAAAATTGCTTCTTGTTGACCAAAGATTCGAACCCAGACCAATTTCAAACTGGGATTACACTGACATTGTCTTGATCACTAGATCACAAAGAGTGTTCTCTCGTTATGGTCTTTTGCTAAAGATAGTGTCGCTGTAACCTTGGTCTGGGGTCGAACCCTTGGTCGACTAGAAGCTATTATTACGATTAGCGAATTACGTAGATTTCCGAGCTGCAAAACTTGCCTGCTTTATATTAAGTAAATCAGATACACACGAGAATACCTCAGATATCTGAGAAAACATACGCAACTCCCAGACGTTAATATATATAAACACTGAATATCTAAAGGTTTCTTTACTTTACGCTCAAAACAAAACTGGGTGATTACTTTACCTTTAACGGGAACTATACTAAAATCAACCTTTTACTTCGGTTCTTAGTCAGGGATGCGAGCAAGGTATTGAAATAATTATTGGTGATCAAAATAATACACACGTTATAAAAATATTTTTTCCATAAAAATAACAGTTCAACAGTAATACCAAAAATAATCACTCAAAACTTAAATCTGAACTAGACCTTAGTCTTAAGACAAAATATCACTTCAAAAATAATACAATCACTTGTTTCACTAGAAATTAATATATGAAAATAGTTAATTTTGATAGATAATGAATAAATTACACTTTTAACACTTTTAGAAAAGAAATCAGAATTACACTTACATTCACTTAACTGTTACTATTACGTCCTTTGGGCTCACACGAGGTTACCGAATGATTTAGCAAAAGAAATTAATTTCACTGCATAACCTAATTACACAGGGCCAGTTACAAATAAACTTTACCTAATAAATTTACTTATAATTCTCACTTCACTTCACTTCCAAACACAAAAATAATAACAATGTTTGCACAAGTCACACTGTACATATGTTGGAGAGGAAAATTGATGGATGGCTGAAGAGGTGCTGGCGAGAGGATTATTGGATGTTGGCTCTTTCGGAATCAGGCTGGATCTCTCGTGTCCATGCAATGCTAGGTCCATTATATGTAATCTTAATTCACTCTAGAAACTTCCAGTTCATCATTCTGGAAGCGTGGGGTTTGCGGCGCCAGTGTTGTCAACTTGCTAGTTTTGAAGTACGGTTCCATCGTCGCCTGATGAAGCAACGCTCTCAGCTAACTCCGCACTTCCTCTTGTAACATGAAGAAAAAGGGTAAACTTTAGTCTAGATTCTTCATGCATTATCCGACCACGTGGAAACATGACGTTATCCTTAGCGTTTATACCTCTTGTTTGTCATGCAGCATACCTTTTAACAAGTTACATAAGACTTCGTAACATAACTACGTGAAATAAAGATTTAATTCTTCAAAACATAAATTTACATATACAGAACTGAATGAAAATACAAAGAAATGAATGACGACAGTCTTATGTAATTTACATATGTTTATTTAATCAATATGAAATACATGAATAGAATGTTCTATTCTCACGAAGATCAGCCTCGTTAGACTTTCATTATAAGGCTATTTCCCCTTTGGGATTTTGATCTGGATGTAGAGTGAATTTGATAATAAGAGTATTTATGGCTGATGTGTGTGTGTGTATGTATGTATGTAAATATATATATATATATATATATATATATATATATATATATATATATATATATATATATATATGTATGTATGTATAGTTATATATGTATATATTGTGTGCGCTCACACATGCGTGTGTAATATATATATATATATATATATATATATATATATATATATATATATATATATATATTATATTTATATATATACATACACAAATATATATATATATATATATATATATACATACATATATATATGTGTATATACACATATATATATACACATATGTGTATATATATATATATATATATATATATATATATATATATATATATATATATATATATATATATATATATAAATTCTGTGCGCGCACACGTGTGTGTTTGAATTTATGTATGCATATTTCCGTTAGCAGAAGATTCCCATATTCCCATATATCATGCAGATTTCATTGTAAATGCTAAAAATAGCTATGTAGACTATTACTTATAAAGGATATCATTTGATTTCCATGCCAGTCAAAGAAGTTAGTCTTGAAGTTTCTTACTGGTGTAAATCCTGCTTCTGACAACATAACTTTTTACAGGTCAGGGAATTTTCCTTGAATGGAACTGATTGAGTCTTCCATACTTCAGTTTGCCAAAGTTATTTTTCTAGAATTAGGAGATTGTGGTCTTGGTTTTTTCGTCTGCATTTTAAATCGATTCTTGAGTCTATATATATATATATATATATATATATATATATATATATATATATATATATATATATATATATATATATATATGGTAGGCCACATAGGAAAAATTGAAAGATGTGTATATACAGAAATGCTCTACAGTTTCGTCCGCCACTGGACCTCGTTCTTGGAGCGTTTATTATGAAAAGAGTAAATACACACGTTTGTACATACAAGAAAGTCTTCAAATCATAAAAAAGTAAAAATATACTATTACTACCCAACAGGCAAAAGTCACTTGACATGGGGATAAATCCAATAAAAGTTGAAATTACAAATTAACAGGAAAACAAGTAATGGAACATTCGACATACACTTAAGTAAACAAAGCAACCCATAAAAACTATTGAATAACATTTCCGAATTTGTACTGACACTTTATGCTGTGTAAAATAAAATGATCCAATTTATATATGCCTGGAGATAAATTAGAATTCTTATTCCTACTATAAAATATACACGCTGCTTCACTGATATTTCTTTCTATAAAATCAGTGTTTTTGAAAAAAAAATTATGAGTGTTGCCAATATACTGGATAATTGTATATGTGACAGGCCGAGAGATGGTTGTGACTCAAAGGCAGGTTGAAAGCAACTGAGTAAATTTATTATAGAATACTCCTTTATATACAAAAGCTCAAAGCAACAAGAAATTTCATGTTTAAAAAACAGACACTGTTACAGAGGAGAATAGCAGACATGTTTAATCTGGTTCATTTTAGTGCGAGGGAAGAGCGAAGATACAAGCATTATATATACACAAAATGAACTATGTACGATCGTGTGACATACGGTTGGTACATGGCTCCCCCCCTTAAAATGACATACGGTTGGTACATGGCTCCACCCCTAAAAATGACATACTGTACATGTTAAATAGGGTGCCCTGATCTAGAGAGGCGAACGGTAGGCGGGTCATCTGGCTGGAGATAAGCAGGTTTTAGACGATCAATGGAGACCCAGTCTTCTTTTCCACGAATGTTTAGTAGGAATGCTTTCGGACTGCGTCGGATCACAAGGAAAGGGCCCGTGTAAGGGGCCGTTAGCTGTGGCTTGCTAGTGTCGTTGCGCAGGAAGACGTGTATTGCAGAGTGCAAGTCTATCGGTATGTGATGCTTCGCTGGGGGCTTGTAAGTCTGGCGGCATGGAGTAAATTTTCCCACGACGTGACTTATGCGCTGGAGATCGTCGGAGGAGGTTGTAGAAGGAAAAAATTCGGCAGGGACGACCAACGGGTCGCCATACACCATTTCAGCTGCCGAGACGTCGAGGGCGTCTTTAGGAGTGTTCCTTAGTCCCAGGAGGACCCAGGGAAGCTGAGTAAACCAGTTGGAATCCTTGCAGCGGGACATCAAAGCTGCTTTGGGGGTGCGATGAAAACGTTCAACCATTCCATTGGCAGCGGGGTTGTAGGCCGTTGTGTGATGTAGGGTGATGCCCAGGAGATTCCCTAATGATGTCCACAATTGAGAGGTGAAAGTGGTACCCCTGTCAGAAGTAATATGCTCAGGGATACCAAATCTTGCAATCCATCCAGAGAGTAAGGCAGATGTACATGAGGCGGACGTTTCAGTTTCCATGGGAATGGCTTCAGGCCAACGAGTGGAGCGGTCGATGACGGTAAACGGGTAACGGTGTCCTAGTGATGTGGGTAGGGGACCTACAACGTCGATGTGAATGTGTGCGAAACGACGCTGAGGTTGAGGAAAGGTGCCCACTCCTGAATCCGTGTATCGATGTACTTTGGAAGTTTGGCAAGAAGTACAGGCGTGGACCCAATCCTTAGTATCCTTAGAAATGCCGTGCCAAATGAACTTCGTCCTCAGCAGCTGTGCAGTAGAACGGAAACGAGGGATGTGAAAGGCCGTGAATGAAATCAAACACCTGCCGGCGCATTGGAGCAGGGATCCAAGGTCGCGGGCTACCAGTACTGACGTCACAGAGGAGGGTGGTGTTGGAGTCTTCGAGGGGGAAGTCTTCCCAACGGAGGGACGTGCAGGATGTCCTACATGCTTGATACTCTGGATCCTGTTGTTGAGCTTCAGCCAGGGTGTTGTAATCCAATCCCAGTTGAATGGCAGCCAACGTGTTTCTTGACAGGGCATCGGCAACGGGATTCATTTTCCCAGGGACGTATTGAAGGGTGCAATTGTATTCAGCCACGGCGGAGAGTTGTTGGCGTTGATAGGCGGACCAGGCGTCAGATTGTCGAGTGAAGGCGTGCACCAGAGGCATGTGGTCTGTGTGAATGACGAAGTGCGTACCTTCTAGGAAATGGCGAAAGTGACGGACAGCCAAGTGCACCGCCAGCAATTCGCGATCGAAGGTAGAATAACCCGATTCTGCCTTGGACAGTTTTCTGCTGAAGAAAGCCAATGGGCTGGGCGAGCCGTTGACCACCTGCTCGAGTACTGCACCAATAACGACGTCGCTGGCATCGGTGGATAGACGGAGAGGGGCATGTGAGAGCCGCAGTAGTTAATAGGGCCTTCTTTGCATTGCAGAAGGCCGCTTCAGGTCCTTTGGCTTGCCCTTGAGGGAGGCGTAGAGGGAAGCAAGAGTGGCAGCAATGGCTGGCAGAAAACGGTGATAATAGTTGATCATGCCCAAAAATTCCTGCAGAGCTTTGACGGTCGAGGGCGCGGGGAAGTCCTGAATGGCTGCTACCTTCTCAGGGAGGGGATGGAGTCCTTCAGGAGTGATGCGGTGCCCTAAGAACGACACTTCATTGGCGCCAAAGGTACACTTGTCGTACCGGACTACAAGACCGTTTTGTTGCAGGCGGTCGAGCACGATGCGCAGGTAACGGAGGTGTTCCTCTTTTGAGGAGGAGAACACAAGTATGTCGTCCACATAACATACATAGAAGGGGAAGTCCCCTAAGATGCCATCCATGAGACGTTAAAACGTGACCCCAGCATTACGAAGGCCAAAACAGGAGTAATTGAAGGTGTATGTACCAAACGGAGTGGTGATGGTGGTCTTGGGGATGTCTTCTGGGTTCATAGGCACCTGATAATACCCCTTCAGGAGGTCGAGCATTGAGAAAACCTTCGCTTTGTGCAGGTAGGAGGTCACGTCAGCAATGTTTGGGAGGGGGTAGTGATCCGGTTCTGTTTGCATGTTCAGGCGCCTGTAATCCCCGCAAGGATAGAGGGAGCCGTCTTTCTTCAGAAAGATGTGTAAGGGTGACGACCATGGGCTGGAGGCCTTTTGGCAAAGGCCCATTTCCTTCATTTCGGCAAACGTCTGTTTGGCGGCTGCCTATCGTTCTGGTGCATGACGTCTGAATTTTGCGAAGACTGGAAGTCCCGTCGTCTTGATATGGTGATAAATACCGTGCTTGGCAGGAGCCGTGGGCGTTTGGTGAAGTTCTGGATGGAAAACTTCCGGGTACGACGTAAGGAGGTGGGCGTAGGCACCCGTGGGTGCGCTGATGTGGAGAGCGAGGTTAGAGGGGCCGGGTTGAAGAGGTGTCGACAAGTACGAGTCTGCGTTGACCAATCGTCGGTGGGCGACATCGACCAGAAGGTGGAAATGAGGGAGGAAATCCGCACCGAGTATTGGCTATGTGACATCAGCAACGAGAAACTTCTAATTAAATGTACCGTTTTTGAACGATAATGTGAGGTTCTTGTAACCGTAGGTGGGTATCGCAGATCCGTTGGCAGCTACCAGGCAGACGGAGGGAGACTACGTCGTGTCCTGAAGAGTTCCCTTGGCAAAAGAGAACGACAAGCACCCGTGTCTACCAAAAATCGCACGCCCGTTCTTGCATCATGTAAAAAAAAAAGATTAGAAACACGGGAGGCCACCGCCACGACCCATGGCCTACTTACACAATTTTTGGCCACTGACAATCCTTGGCACATTCGCGGTTGCCCCGAATCTAAAGTGGTAGTAGCAAAACTGCGGTGAATGGGAGGTAGTAAGTGGCTGTAGAAGTCGTTGGTTAGGGCGCGAGCGAGTGGTGGGTGGCTTTGTTGCCGCTTCGGCACGTCACGGGGTAGGCGTGTATGTCCTACGGCATTCACGTCGGCTTCGGGTGACGTTGAATAGGCGTCCTCTTCGTCAGGGATGGAGGCGTTGATGGAGGTTTTGAAGTGACTGTCCATAAGGGCGTCGTCTTTGGTCATCAAATCCTTTATGGGTAAACTATCGACATCGGGTATGGCAGCGCGTATAGGTCCGGGTAAACGGCATATCCAAAGGGCACGCAGTAGGTTCACCTCTCGAGGAGAGCCGTCTACGGCAGGTTGCAGGCGAGCGATACTGGTCATTTCTCTGAGGGCGATTGAAGCCCTTTGGTCCCCCAACGGTTGTTGCGAGAGCTGAAAAAGCTTTGCTATAAGGGCGGCTGGCGTCGGCGAGTACTGCTGTAGAAGGTATGTTTTGAGGGCATCATATGCTGTTGGGGTGTCTCCTTGTTCACAAAGCCAGTCGGATATTTCCGGGAAGGTGTCCTCGGGTATCACTGCGAGAACATAATCTGCTTTGGTGGTTGAGCGAGTCACACCCTTGATGCGAAACTGGACTAATGCGCGCTGAAACCAAGGAAACGCCTCTCCGCTGGCGTATGATGAAAGTTTCAATGGGGGAGTCGCAGTAATAACATCCATAGAGTCCTCCATAGTACCAATGATGGAGGGGGCAACGGGGGGGGGGGGGGGTGGAAGGCGGGAGGAGCGAGTCGACTTCCAGGGTCACCATTGTGACGGGCCAAGAGAAGGTTGTGACTCAAGGCAGGTTGAAAGCAACTGAGTAAATTTATTATAGAACATTTTTCTTTATATACAAAAGCTCAAAGCAACAAGAAATTTCATGTTTATAAAACAGACACTGTTACAGAGGAGAATAGCAGACATGTTTAATCTGGTTCATTTTAGGGCGAGGGAAGAGCGAAGATACAAGCCTAATATATACACAAAATGAACTATGTACGATCGTGTGACACACGGTTGGTACACATATATTAAGATGTACACAAATGGTATTGCTTTTTTTATTTGTTCTTATATTATACTTATGATTTGAAATTCGGTAATCTAATGATTTCCCAGATTGTCCAATATAAAAATGTCCACATCTACATGGTATTTTATAAACTAGACCTTCATTACTGTCAGGTGTGTTACAAATTAGAGTTCTGCCAATATTATTCCGATAATAGAATGTAGTATTAATCCCCAGCAATCTAAGACGAGCGATTATAGATTCAAAATTAGGATTGTATGGTAGGGACAGAGAATTGAGTTTACTTATCCGATTCCTATTGAGTGAGTAAAAAGTTTTTCTTACAAGTGTCAAACATTTGTCTATGTCGTGTGCGCTCAAAGTTTTTTGAAAACCTATTTGATATATATTTCTAAATTCTTCGTCAATATATTCGTGACTCCACATATTGAGGGCTCTTATGAACATAGACTTAGCTTAACGTCTGATTTATGACATGAATAGTTATCAATTATAAGATTATTTGTGGATTTTCTATATATCTTAAATTTAAAATTAGAGTTCATAGTTGACCTTATGACTGTCACATCTAAAAATGGAATAACACCATTGTCTTCTTTTTCGACGGTAAAAGTTATGGAGGGGACTAGATTATTGAGATCACTTAAAATTTTATGAATATCAGAGCAAACTTTCAGTATAGCAAATACATCGTCAACCTATCTCACCCAGAACATATCGTCTAATGAAATTGCTCTAGCTATTCGACTTTCGAAAAAGTACATATAAATGTTTGATAAAACTGGTGACAAACAATTACCCATCAGCATTGCATATTATTATTATTATTATTATTACTATTATTATTATTATTATTATTATTATTATTATTATTTTTTTTTTTTTTTTTTTTTTTTTTTTTTTTTTTTTTTTTTTTTGTAAAATCTCCCATCAAATTTAAAACTGGTGTCAACAACACATAGTCTAATTAAGTCCAAGATTACATGGTTAGGTAAAGACATAACATGTTTGTTGAGTTC
>NC_090754.1:64313495-64315995 GCF_036898095.1 Palaemon carinicauda
CGAGTCACGCCCTTGATGTGGAACTGAACCTTGGTGCACTGAAACTAGGCAACTGCCTCTGTGCTGGCAAAAGGTGGTAGTTTCATGAATGTGGTGTGGATAGAAGAGTCATGGTCGGCAGGTGGTATAGTCAAACAGAAGGGTACAGAAGTGAGGGGGAAGGCAGAAGGAACTGTTTCTCGGCGGATACCAATTGTGGTAGGTGATTGTTAGGTAATAACAGAGGCGAACTTATTCAACATGACAATGATTTTTATACAGACAGTTGAGAGCAAGAATGGCACAAAATTCAAACAATATAACACATGAGATAGCAGGCTTAAACAGGTTTCTATTATCAGTGCGGAAGAGAGTGAGACAAAAAAAAAGCAATAGCGTTAAAGCCTACGAGTGTGTAGGAAACGTGCGGTACAATACGATGCCACTAAGCAGGCAGGGTAATATTTCAGTTCTTATGCTATGATATATCCTGTACTTAGCTTGGCAAGGAATTTCTTATCACTGAGTATTAATGGACATTCGTTTATTATCTTATTTACTTGCATTAGCCTTGCTTCCTAAGGTCCCTGCTCCCTACCCCATCTTTGAATTTTAGCTTCTTGAACCTATTGTGGGATCTTACTTATACTGCCCACATCACAGTTACTTGTAGAGGTTGATCTATTTTAACTGCTTAACTTTGTTTTTTAATTGAAGCCTTCAACTCTCATGAAGTAGTGCTTTTTTGCGACTCAAGGTTCCTTTTACCCCACCACCTTCGTCAAGTCTTGCAGGGCCTAACTTGATTGAGATTGCATTGAGGGAGTGAAACAGAGGAACAGTCTTTGCCAAGTTCATATATTCATCAATTGCTCTTCTGGAAGGAGTGACCTGTGGTAACTAGATCTTCCTTCTTAACCTCTTGACATAGACAACACTTGGTCCAATCAGTGTTCCACGATATTTCAACAAAGCTACCGTCTGTGGTCAGTATTATGTTTATAGCTGAGGGTTTATCCTTTTACCACCTTGTCACATATATGATAGACACTTTACTGTATGGATACAGCTAGGTTTTTGCATCTTGCCCTACACCTTGTCCGACCATTCATCCAGTGTCATAACTTGGTGCTATTTTTATATCGTTCTGCTAAGTAAAACCCTGTTATCCTTTGCCTAGCTTTTCCAGGGTGACACATCCTGTCCATTCAGGTGCGGCTGCCTAACTGATTTGGGGTTGGGTAGGCAGCATTTGGGATATTAGTACATTGTTGGATTATAATCGCATCATACATTTCTTGCTTAGGTTACACTGAACCCCATGCTGAGTTTCACAGCAGTGATGACACCAATTTACCTTGGTACTGCCCGATAATCACTCCTTCATGAAGTTCATCTACTCCATTTACTTGAAAGTTTTGATGCTAGAGGGACTCTGTCACACACAGACCTTATATGTGCTACCCTCATCTAGTTTAGCCCACGATCCAACGTGGCTTAACACTGATCTACAATGAGAAAATTATTGAGAAAAGCTTGTGTGGGTGTGCTTTACAACCAGTAATTTTTTTTAAATATATGCCTTAGTTTACATTAAAAAAAGTAAATTCCTCGGGAAAATGTGTAAAGTGTTCTTTATAAACTTTATAATATGCTTCAGTAGCTTGAAAACATAGGAATCTATATCTTGATCATGCAACTCGGACAACTACCAATAATTCAAGCAAAACGTCAACTTAAGGCTGCCATCTTGAAAAATGAGCCCCATCTTGGATTTTCAATTTGGCAATCAGCCTGATTTGATTAGTTATGACTTGGAGAACAAATGTGCCAAATTTGATACTTGTATCATCATTTTCTTTTTATTAGCTTAGTGAGATCGGTGTTAATATACGGACATGAGTCATGATATGACAATGTAACAATATCTAACAGATTTTGTAGATTTGAGAACAAAGCCCTCAGAAGACTATTGAGAGTTAAATGGCAGTGCCATATATGGATGAGATCATGAGAGGTAGGTGGAGATGGGTATACTCTACGCACTCCTCCAAGAGAGATTAGTTCACCAAACTTCCAACTGGTCTCGACAAGGCACTAGAAGAGTTGGAAGACCCAGACCTACATAGTTGAGGACTCTGAATCGTAAAGTAGGAGATGATGAATGGAATAGTGCTCATTAAAAAGATCAAGGGAGAGACGACTGGCGAAATCTACCTGAGACCCTTGGCGTCAATAGGCGTAGGAGATGATGATGATCATCATCATCATCACTTCCATGATTTTCTTTTATCTCCCACACTACGACGGCGACAGTAGCCTATGGTGGACAGTTCTATAAGGCTTGTAGAAAGGGATAGAATGGGGTCGTTGGGATATAGTACTCGATAGATATTGATTGGAATTTTTGGCGAAAACTGATGCTAAAAGTAGTATACTTTATTTGAAAAGATTTATGAAAGGTAAGAGTTTGAAGCGAGTCGTTGACTAGGTTACATTCTTTTATTAATTCAGTTTTATG
>NC_090754.1:64323495-64340995 GCF_036898095.1 Palaemon carinicauda
TTACATATTATTCAAGAATAAAACACAGAGCGCCCCCGGGTGGGCTCGAACCACCAACCTTTCGGTTAACAGCCGAACGCGCTAACCAATTGTGCCACGGAGGCATAGAAGTTAGTTCATCTTTATCATGTCTCAAGTGTCTTATTATTTCTTGTTTTATATATTATTCAAGAATAAAACACAGAGCGCCCCCGGGTGGGCTCGAACCACCAACCTTTCGGTTAACAGCCGAACGCGCTAACCAATTGTGCCACGGAGGCTTAGAAGTTAGTTCATCTTTATTACGTCTCAAGTGTCTTATTATTTCTTGTTTTATATATCCTCCTATCACCCAGAGCTTTCTTCACACCATCCATCCACCCAAACCTTGGCCTTCCTCTTGTACTTCTCCCATCAACTCTTGCATTCATCACCTTCTTTAGCAGACAGCCATTTTCCATTCTCTCAACATGGCCAAACCACCTCAACACATTCATATCCACTCTAGCCGCTAACTCATTTCTTACACCCGTTCTCAACCTCACCACTTCGTTCCTAACCCTATCTACCCGAGATACACCAGCCATACTCCTCAGACACTTCATCTCAAACACATTCAATTTCTGTCTCTCCATCACTTTCATTCCCCACAACTCCGATCCATACATTACAGTTGGTACAATCACTTTCTCATATAGAACTCTCTTTACATTCATGCCCAACTCTCTCTCTCTCTCTCTCTCTCTCTCTCTCTCTCTCTCTCTGTCTCTCTGTCTCTCTCTCTCTCTCTCTCTCTCTCTCTCTCTCTCTCTCTCTCTCTCTATATATATATATATATATATATATATATATATATATATATATATACATATACTTTATATATAAATATATATATATATATATATATATATATATATATATATATATATATATATATATACTTTATATATAAATATATATATATATATACATATATATATACATATATATAATATATATATATATACACAATTAAAATAGAGTGCGCCCCCGGGTGGGCTCGAACCACCAACCTTTCGGTTAACAGCCGAACGCGCTAACCGATTGTGCCACGGAGGCATAAGGAAGTATTGTGGACTCTCTCTCTCTCTCTCTCTCTCTCTCTCTCTCTCTCTCTCATAAAGGAAATTTGGTAATTATGTGACCTCAAACAAGTGTACTTTTGTTATAGTCTTGAAAGAAGTCTTCCTGCTTCAAAGTTAACATTAGTACTGTTAGAAATAAGAGAATTTATACAAACTTTCTTAGTGGGGATATCGTAACGTGATGAAAGGGTTTGTGTCATGCCATGATCAGCAAAGCTATACTAGTAAGGGCCACCCATACTAGGTCGGTTTGCTGTGAGCGATCAGACTAATGTTTCTCACCACCAATCTTCAGTGGCTACCGATGTAAACTGGCTAAACCCCATACATGGATAAGGATATGTCTGAGGACTATGTCCTGCAGTGGGCTACAAACGATTGGATTTATTATATATATATATATATATATATATATATATATATATATATATATATATATATATATATATATATATATATATATATATATATATATATCAGCCACAAATTTTCTTAGCTCGTCAATCCATCGTCTTCCATACTTATGTTATTCTTGTCCATCTGTTATCTGTTATTCTCATGATAAGGCCTTTCCATGGACATATCTTTTTCTTACAAATTGTTAGAATATCCTCTACTTAAGTTTGCTTTCGTTCCCATATTGCTCATTTTCTATCTTAGTGTTATTCCCATCATTATTCTTTCCAGAGCTCTTTGAGTTGTAACTAGCGTATGTTCTAAAGTTTTAGTAAGCTCCATGTTTCTGATGCATAAGGTAATACTGGTAGGACTATCTGATTAAATACTTTTCTAGTTAGAGAAAGTGGCATTTTACTTCTCATAAACTCATTTTGTTCACAAAAAGCTCTCCATCACATGCTTATCTTTCTTTTAATTTCAGTGTCATGTCCTAGGGAGACACTTTTTTGTCTGTCCTAAGTAAGTATATTCATTAACAATCTCTATAGAGGTTTGTCCATAATCGTTGTTTGTTGTCTACATTTTCATTGAGCATCAACTTAATTTTACTCATTATTTTCCAGTGTTACATTCTTGCTTTCCCTATTCAAGTTTATCATTTTTGCAATTAATCCCATGATTAACTAAATAGAACTATATAATCTGGAAATCTTAGGTTGTTGACGTATTCCCCATTTATGTTAATCCCTGATTTTCCCAATCTAAATTCTTAAAAAAATATTTCTTTAGGCTGGCTTTGAATAATTTAGGAGATTTTCTCACTATCTTTACGTAGTTTTAGGATTGCTGTACTTCCCATATAGATAATTCAAATGTTCTAACATAAGATTTATCTATTCCTTGTCTTTAAAAGGCTTTCATTACTGCTGAAGTTTTTTTTTCTATTAGCTAATTAAATTACATGGATACGGTCAGTTGATGAATACCTGGTTTTATATATATATATATATATATATATATATATATATATATATATATATATATATATATATATATATATATATATATATATATATAGTGTGTATATATATATATATATATATATATATATATATATATATATATATATATATATATATATATATATATATATATATATATGCATGCATATACATGAATATATACATATATACATATGTATACATATATGCACTTGTTTACATACATATGTACATACATACATACATACTGTATATACATATGTATACACATACATACATACTGTATATACATATGTATACACATACATACATATATGCATTTATACACACACACACACACACACACACACATATATATATATATATATATATATATATATATATATATATATATATATATATATATATATATATATATATATATGCGCGTTTGTTTGTGTATAAAACTGCGACAGAAAAATACTTGAGAGAAACCCTATTGTGTTATACTATTGTAAACCTAATGTGTGAAGTCTCAGTTGGAGGACCAAAAAATTGTTTATTACATAAATGATATCGATAAATACTATATACTTTTGAAAAGTCTAGTGGCGAGAAAGTTTGTCTCCGGACTGGACGACGAGGAATGTAAACGCAGGGTTCATATACCTTACATATCATTGTTATGCTTACGTAACATCACGCTTTATGGATGTAAACTACCCTTTTAAGACCCATATTTTGCTCTGGGTATGAATAACCAGTTTGTGAGCCGAATAACGATCGCAAATGACTCTGTTTTCTAATTAGGCAAGGTCAGCTTTCCTTGGAACGAGGTCGTTAAAGGACCTGCCTCTTAACTATCACTTAAAAAGGGTTGTTAGGTTCGCAAGCTTGGTGTTAAAGCACGCTATGTGGGTAATGTTCACTTCCTCTCTCTCTCTCTCTCTCTCTCTCTCTCTCTCTCTCTCTCTCTCTCTCTTATCGGCTGTCCTTTGATATGGTTCCGTATCTTTATAATCAGATTACGTTCTCTCTCTCTTTTATATATATATATATATGTGTATGTATTATATATATACATATATATATATATATATATATATATATATATATATATATATATATATATATATATATATATATATATATATATATATATATATATATATATATATATATATATTATATATATATATATATTATATATATATATATATATATATATATATATATATATTATATATATATATATATACACTGTATATATGTATATTAATGGTGTTTGTGATATTCATAAGTAGTAAGAGTTATTAATAACTTCAGGTAGTTTTCAACAGTTTCGTCCACCTATGGACCTCTTTTTAGAGCGTTTATTATTATTATTATTATTATTATTATTATTATTATTATTATTATTATTATTATTATTACTTGCCAAGCAACAACCCCATTTGGAAAAAACAAGATGCCATAAGCCAAAGGGCTCCAACCGGGAAAATAGCCCAGTGAGGAAAGGAAATAAGGAAATAAATAAACGATGACAAAAAATTAACAATAAATTCTAAAATCAGTAACAACATTAAAACAGATATGTCATATATAAACAATAAAAAGACTTATGTCAGCCTGTTCAACATAAAAATATTTGCTGCAAGTTTGAACTTTTGAAGTTCTACTGATTCAACTACCCTATTAGGAAGATAATTCCACAACTTGGTCACAGCTGGAATAAAATAGGAAAGATATACACAATATATGGCGTTAAGAAAGAAAGGCCTAAAATCTTGAAAACTTCTTATGTCATATAAACTGTTGGAAATAATCTCTCGACATTAGGATTATAAAGAATATGTCTCAAAGGCTTAGAGTAATTACAGTGATATGAGTAGCAATTGCAGTATTTATATTTATTATAATTATAAGTTATGTAATTACTCAGGCTCATATATACATACATATCAAGTACGTAAATGGAGAGCGATTTTGAATGACTCTGCTTTAGTACAATGCATAAAAAATCTTATGTGGTGTTGGAAAATCTCGAAGAATCCAGAAGGTTCAGTATTAAGCTGTGTGCTTATACGTGGAAGTTAGTGGAAGCGACCTGTCTGAAAAGACCCACGATTCAGAAATTAAGTTATAGCTTAGTAATAATGGGGTTCCTCGTGAAAATGTATTTATCAAGTGAATAGGAATAGTTTTAGTAATACCCTATGAAATTATGGAAACGAAGTTCTTATATTACAAGGATTCTTACGAGCATTTTGGGTCTGAAGTTTAGTGATGCACCACGTGACAGTTAGCTTAATGGATACTCGCAGCTAGGTATAAAGGTTAGTTTGGGATAGAGGAGGAGGACACATTTCTCCTCTATGCCTTATCTGATCTCTGAAGGTATCTTTTTGATTGTGCATGAACTGTCCTTGGGAACTGATATGTTAATAACTGCCCGAGCCTAGTGAAATTTTACATTTAAATTGCTTGAACCAAGTGGTTTTAAGAAATCCGTATTTTTTTATTTTTGATGTACAATATACTCAGTCTAACTACTCAGTAGCCTAAAGTTTAACTTAACTTGCTGTTATGAAATTAAGTTTTACTAAACAATTTGATAAAATCCAACTGTATAATTTACACCCGTGCTCTGTGTGTAGAAGGCCATAGTGTCATTCGTATTTCTTTAATAGAAAACGGTACTTCCAGATTTCTCCCGATATAGAGGAAAGGCTTGTGTAGATTGAGACGTAAATTACCTATATTATAATACCATATTATAATATTGCAAGTAAAACTAAAGCTTAAACCTTTTTACATACACTAAGTAATAAATTTGTAAGAATTGTATATTTTATTTTTTTGCAGTTAATATATATTTTGTCAAGTCATTCATATTTAATCGTTAGGCTTTTTTCATATGACTGTTACCACCTCGAGTTTAGTCACTATTACTCTTAAAACTAGTCGAGGTAAACACAAGGTATACGTAAGGTAAACAGTAATTCTTAAAAGAAAAATGTATGAAAGTTTATGAATAAGATTATAAAACTTTTATTGAAGTCTCATGATATGGAAAATAAAAGGGCCCAACATGTGAATAAAGCATGCGGAATGTACAACCTTTCTTTCAAAAAAATCTACGCTTTGAAATATGTAAATATGCACTAAAGAGGAAACAAAATTACCAGTTTTTGTGTCTTATTTATAAGCAAGTATAATTTATTACGTGATGTTCGGTCAGTAGGAACGTGTATGATAACTGAAGATGAATTCTTTCCTCTTTCACAACTTATTTTCCTCAGCCAATGAATCAGAAAGTTGATTATTTTGAAAGCTCCTGTTATTGAAGTTCATGGCAATCCATTACTACTTGGAATGTTTGCCTCTCTGTCTTTGGTAAGGAAAAGGCTTCAGCCGGGGATTATTAGCAATGAGCAAAAATGTGAAGTGGTGTTCATTGAACAAGAGAGAAAGAGAGAGAGAGAGAGAGAAAGGGGGGGGGATTTGCTATTCAATCTGAATCAAAGAGAGAGGGAGAGGGGAGGTAGGTGAAGTAATTCTGAGAAAATTATGTTGAAGAATATGTGAGAGAGATTTTATATTGGTGGAAAAAGTCGGCCAACAAGAATAAATCGATGTTTTCCGTAATCTTGTTGAAGCATCCCCGACATGTCATAAGCAGCACTTAGATTCTTTATTGGGATTGCCATGGTCTGATACATTTAAACATTTTTAAGTAAATGATCTTTTAACCTTATTGAATCTGCCGATCTCTTTTTGTGTATGTGAAAAATCTTTATACATACATACATATATTCACATCCACACAACAATATATGTAACCGTTTCTAGTCCACTATAGGACAAAAGCCTCACACATCATGTCCTTATTCATGTGTGGGGTTTGGTCATTTCATCACCATGCTCGTCATTACTGATTGATGATGGTGGAGACTTTAGTCTGATCGCTCACAGCAAACCAACCTAGTATGGGAGGCCAAGGCTAGTAAAGCTTAGCTGATCATGGCGATACACGAACCTTTTTACACAGTGAGGTATCCCCGCTCAGAAAGCAATATATATATATATATATATATATATATATATATATATATATATATATATATATATATATATATATATATATATATATATATATATATATATATTATACACAACACATACATACACACAAAAACAATTAATGCAACCGTTTCTAGTCCACTACACATACACAACAACAACAACAACAATAAATGCAGCCGTTTCTAGTTCACTACACACACATACACACACAACAACAACAATAGCAATAAATGCAACCGTTTCTAGTTCACTACACACACACATACGCACACAACAACAACAACAACAATAAATGCAGCCGTTTCTAGTTCACTACACACACATACACACACAACAACAAAAACAACAACGGCAATAAATGCAGCCGTTTCTAGTTCACTACACACACATACACACACAACAACAAAAACAACAGCAGCAATAAATGCAGCCGTTTCTAGTTCACTACACACAACAACAACAACAATAAATGCAGCCGTTTCTAGTTCACTACACACAACAACAACAAGAACAACAACAACAACAATAAATGCAGCCGTTTCTAGTTCACTACACACAACAACAACAACAACAACAATAAATGCAGCCGTTTCTAGTTCACTACACGCAACAACAACAAGAACAAAAACAACAACAACAACAATAAATGCAGCCGTTTCTAATTCACTACACACACATACATACAACAACAACAACAACAACAATTAATGCAGCCGTTTCTAATTCACTACACACACACATACACACAACAACAACAACAATAAATGCAGCCGTTTCTAGTCCACTACACACACACACACACACACACAACAACAATAAATGCAGTCGTTTCTAGTTCACTACACACATACACACACAACAACAACAACAACAGCAGCAGCAATAAATGCAGCCGTTTCTAGTTCACTACACACACACACATACACACAACAGGAATAAATGCAGCCGTTTCTAGTCCACTACACACACACACATACACACACAACAACAATAAATGCTGCCGTTTCTAGTTCACTACACACACTCACACACAACAACAATAAATGCAGCCGTTTCTAGTCCATTACACACACACACACACACACACACACACACACACACACAACAACAACAACAACAACAACAACAACAACAACAACAACAACAATAAATGCAGCCGTTTCTAGTCCACTACAGGACAAAGGCCTCAGACATCAGGTCTTTATTCATGTCTGGGGTTTGGCCATTTCATCACCACGTTGGCCACTGCCGATTGGTTCTGGTTGACACTTTAGTCTAATCGCTCACAGCAAACCAGCCTAGTATGGGAGGCCCTGGCAAGCACAGCTTTGCTGGTCATGGCGATACACAAACCTTATCCACACGTGAAGGGATCCCAACTCAGAAAGTAAAATATATATATATATATATATATATATATATATATATATATATATATATATATATATATATAGATAGATAGATAGATATATATATATTTTATATATATATATATTTTATATATATATATATTTATATATATATATATTTTATATATATATATATATATATATATATATTTATATATATATATATATATATATATATATATATATATATATATATATATATATATATATATATAATGCATGCATTTGTGTGTATATACTTTTATTCAAATTTCAAGTCGGAAAATTATTAATGTTATGTAAAATTTACGACATTTGGTCCTAACAAATATATGTATCCTTGGTACATTCTTTTGTATATTACACTATTTGCAACAGGAATTATTCATCGCGAGGATGAGAGAGAGAGAGAGAGAGAGAGAGAGAGAGAGAGAGAGAGAGAGAGAGAGAGAGAGAGAGAGAGAGAGAGAGAGATATCGTTTATTGCTTATTGGAACGATAGGCTCCTTTTTTTCAATAAATGCAAGGACGTTCAGCATTGATGTTAGATGAAATAAGCAGAATTAGTACCATTTACTTGCATATTTCCCCAATATATTATAGATAAAGTGTCTAGTTATATATGAAAATCATTATATATATATATATATATATATATATATATATATATATATATATATATATATATATATATATATATATATATATTATACATGCATATATACCTTCGGTTACGCTCAACTCTCCCCGTCCTTCTAGTAAGGGGGAGAGGGAGTAGTCGTACCCTGGTGAGAGAGGGTGCGTGTGTGTGCATATCTTATCTAAATATTTAGCTGTCATTATTGACGGATCGCGTGCACTATTATAGAAATTTATTGTAAGCACGAACTTTGCCTATTTTTTTTCTTTAATTTCTTCCTTATTATTATTATTATTATTATTATTATTATTATTATTATTATTATTATTATAAGGTAAGCTACAGCCCTAGTTGGAAAAGCAGCATGGTATAAGCTCAAGGGCTCCAACAAGGAAAAATAGCCCAATGAGGAAAGGAAACAGGGAAATAACTACAAGTTAAGTAATGAACAATCAAAATGAAATATTTTAAGGACAGGCACATTAAATTGCATTTTTTTTATATAAACTATAAAAACTTCAAAACAACAAAGGAAGAGAAACAAGATAGAATAGTATGCCCGAGACCATGGTACTAAGGCTATGACACTACACAAGACTATAGAACAATAGTTTAATTTTGAAGTGCCCTTCTCCTAGAAGAGCTGCTTATCATAGCTAAAGAGTGTCTTCTACCCTTACCAAGTGAAATGTAGCCACTGCATAATTACATTGTAGTAGTTAACCCCTCGAGCAAAGATGAATTGTTTGGTAATCTCAGTGTTATCAGTTTTATGCGGACAGAATAGAGGTATAAAGAATAGTTCAAACTATTCGATGTATGTGTAGGCAAAGAAAAAGAGCGATAACCAGAGAGAGGGATCCAAGGTAAATACTGTCTAGCCATTCAAAAGATCCAATAGCTCTCAATCTGTAGTATCTCAACGGGTGGCAGGTACCCTGACTAACCTTAAACCTATTCTTCACTCTATTGTATGGTGATATTTATTGGTAATCAAAATGTGCAAAAACACATATGAAGTTTGCTATATATATATATATATATATATATATATATATATATATATATATATATATATATATATATATATATATATTATATATATATATATATATATATATATATATATATATATATATATATATATATATATATATTGCTAAGAAAGATTCCCTTTTTATTTTCATATGTATTGATAATCTTGTAATACCATGGTAATGGAAATTAAAAGATGTATTATTTATAGAACAGTTTGCCTTTGCATTTTAGGCGGTCCCAAGCCCAGATAAAGGAGGGAATTGATGTTATTTCAACTAGAACAATTTCTGGAAATGCCATTAATCCTTAACGAGGGAATTAAATCAGAAGTAGCGTATGATGATTTGCTGACCCTATTTATATACAGAGGATGTTCGGGATTTTGTTTGTTTTGTTTTTACTCTTTTTAGCGAAAGATGCTGTTTCCTGTTGGTTGACCATTTTCAGAGTAAGATTTTGTCTGCTGTTGCTTGACCCTTTTAGTGAATTTTTTTTTTTACCCTTTTTCGCGAGATAGAATTTGCTGTTGTTTGATCCATTTAGAGAAAGATGCTTTTTATGCTGTTGTTGGACCCTTTTTAGAGAAAGATGCTGTTTTTGCTGTTGTTTAACCTTTTTAGAGGAAGATGGTGTTTTTGCTGTTTTTAACCCCTTTTAGAGAAAGATTGTTTTTTTTCTGTTGTTTGGCCCTTTTTAGTAAAAGATTGTTTTTGCAGTTTTTTACCCTTTTCAGAGAAAGATGTTGTTTTTGCTGTTGTTTGACTCTTTTATAGAAAATAGTGTTTATGCTGTTGTTTGACGCCTTTCAGAGAAAGATGCTATGTTTGTTGTTGCTTGATTCTTTCTAGAGAAAGATGATGTTTTTGCTGTTGGTTGACCATTTCTAGAGAAAGATAATTGTTTGCTGTTTTTATTTATCAGAGAAAGATGCTCTCTTCTGTTGTTTGGCCCTTTTCAGTGAAAGATGATGGGTTTGCTGTTGTTTGACCCTTTTAGAGGAAGATAATGTTTTTCCTGTTTGACCCTTTTAGAGAAAAATTAGGTATTTGCTGTTGGTTGACCCTTTTTAAAGAATTTTTTTTACTGTTCTTTGGTCCTTTTAGAAAAAGGATGCTGTTGATTGACCCTTTTAGAGAAAGATAATGTCTTTGTTGTAGTTTTACTCTTTTAGAGAAAAATTATGTTTTTGGCGTTGTTTGACTTTTTTCAGAGAGAGAGGATTTTTTTTACCCTTTTTAGAGAAAAAATTATGTTTTTGGTGGTGTTTGACCCTTTTACAGGAAGATGATGGTTCTTTTACTGTTGTTTGACCCTTTTAGAGAAAGATGATGTCCTTGCTCTAGCTTGAAACTTTTAGAGAAAGAAAATGTGTTTGCTGTTGTTTGACCCTTTTCAGAGAAAGATGAAGTTTTTGTTGTTGTTTGACCCTTTTTGTAGAAAAATTGTTTGTTGTTGTTTAACCTTTTCAGAGAAAGATGCTGTGTTTGCTGTTGTTTGACCCTTTTAGAGAAAGATGATGTCCTTGCTCTAGCTTGAAACTTTTAGAGAAAGAAAATGTGTTTGCTGTTGTTTGACCCTCTTAGAGAAAGATGATGTCCCTGCTCTAGCTTGAAACTTTTAGAGAAAGAAAATGTGTTTGCTGCTTTTGACCCTTTTAGAGAAAGATGTTTTTGTTGTTGTGTGACCCTCTCTAGAGAAAGATGCAGTGATTGCTGTTGTTTTAAAACTTATTAGAAAAATTGCTTTTGTTTGACCCTTTTCAGAGAAAGATGCTGTGTTGACCCTTTTGGAGAAAGATGATGCTTTTTTTGTTTGACCCTTTTCAGAGAAAGATAGTGATTTTGTTGTTGTTTGACCGTTTTTAGAGAAAGGTTGTTTTTTCTTTGTTTGCCTTTTCCAGGGAAAGATGCTGTGTTTGCTGTTTTTGACCATTTTAGAGAAAGATGATGCTTTTGTTTTTGTTTGACCCTTTTCAGAGAAAGATGATAATTTTGTTGTTGCTTGACCCTTTTTAGAGAAAGATTATGTTCGCTGTTATTTGGCCTTGTCAGAGGGATATGCTGTGTTTTCTGTTGTTTAACCCTTTTTAGAGAGTGATGTGTATGCTGTTGTTTGACCCTTTTCAGAGAAAAATGCCTTGTTTACTGTTGTTTGGCCGTTATAAAGAATGTTGAGGTTTTTGCTATTCCTTGACCCTTTTAGAGAAAGATTTTTTTTTTTTTTTTTTTTTTTTACTGTTGTTTGACCCTTTTAGTGAAAGATGCTGTGTTTGCTGTTGTTTGACCCTTTTAGACAAAGATTATGTCTTTGCTGTAGTTGGACCCTTATTAGAGAAAAATTATGTATGGTGTTGTTTGACCTTATTAGAGAAAGATGTTCCTTTTACTGTTGTTTGACCCTTTTAGAGAAAGATGTCTTTTCCTGTAGTTTGACCCTTCTAGAGAAAGAAGATGTCTTTGCTGTTGTTTGACCCTTTTTAAAGAAAGATGAAGATTTTGCTGTTTTTGACCCTTTTAGAGAAAGAAGATGGTTTTGTTGTTGTTTGGCCCTTTTCAGAGAAAGATGATGGTTTGGTTGTTGTTTGACCATTTTATAGAAAAAGGATGTATTTGGTGTTGTTTGACCCTTTTAGAAAAAGATGTTTTTGTTGTTGTGTGACCCTATCTAGAGAAAGATGCTGTGATTACTTTTGTTTGACACGTTTCAGAAAAGTTCTGTTTGCTATTGTTTGACCCTTTACAGAGAAAGATGCAGTGTTTGCTATTGTTTGACCCTTTTCAGAGAAAGATGCAGTGTTTGCTGTTTTTTACCCTTTTAGAGAAGGATGGTTTTGTTGTTGTTTGACCCTTTTTAGAGGAAGATTGTGTTTGCTATTGTTTGACCCTTTTCAGAGAAAGATGGTGTTTGCTGTTTTTTACCCTTTTAGAGAAGGATGGTTTTGTTGTTGTTTGACCCATTTTAGAGGAAGATTGTGTTTGCTGTTGTTTGACCCTTTTCAGAGAAATATGCAGTGTTTGCTGTTGTTTGGCCCTTTTAGACAAATCTGTTTTGCTGTTTTTTGATCCTTCTAAAGAAAGATAATGTCATTTGCTGTTGTTTGACCCTTTTTAGCGAAAGATGATGTTTTTGTCATTGTTTGACCCTTTTTAGAGAAAGATGATGCTTTTGTTATTGTTGTTAGTTATCAAGTGTGTATTTGGTTTTAGAGTATCACGCAATAGTGTTAGTATGATTTTGTATAATTTTCAATTATTATTATTATTATTATTATTATTACTTACTAAACTACAACCCTAGTTGGAAAAGCAGTATGCTATAAGCCCAGGGGCTCCAACAGGGAAAATAGCTCAGTGCGGAAAGGAAAAAAGGAAAATAAAATATTCTAAGAAGAGTAACAACAATAAATATCTCCTATATAAACTATAAAAACTTTAACAAAACAAGAGGAAGAGAAATAAGATAGTAGAGTGTGCTCGAGTGTACCCTCAAGCAAGAGAACTCTAACCCAAGACAGTGAAAGGCCATGGTACAGAGGCTATGGCACTACCCAAGACTAGAGAACAGTGGTTTGATTTTGGAGTGTCCTTCTCCTAGAAGAGCTGCTTACCATAGCTAAAGAGTCTCTTCTACCCTTACCAAGAGGAAAGTGGCACTGAACAATTACAGTGCAGTAACCCCTTGGGTGATGAAGAATTGTTTGGTAATCTGTGTTGTCAGGTGTATGAGGATAGAGGAGAATATGTAAAGAATATGCCAGACTATTCAGTGTGTATGTAGGCAAAGGGAAAATGAACCGTAACCAGAGAGGAGGATCCAATGTAGTACTGTCTGGCCAGTCAAAAGACCCCATAACTCTCTAGCGGTAGTATCTCAACGGGTGGCTGGTGCCCTGGCCAACCTACTACCTGGGAGTTTACTGGCTTGATGCAATTTTTAAGAAATCAGAAAGAAAGGAATGTAATTTCAGGAACGTTGCTATTTGTAGACCATTACATGTTTAAAGACCTACTTATATCACGGAATTTTTTTGTGAATTGTTATAGTTTTCATGAAACGTTTTTTTCGGTTTTTATTCTATTGAATTTCTTTTCGGATTGAGTATTTTTTATTTGGCTTGACATGTTTTGGTGGTATTTATCAGTTGTTAATTTGCTATTTATTTGATTGAAGGTTGCCAATATTTATAGTGTTTAATTTTTATTTCATTTTGTTGAACAATAGTGTTTTATATGAACATTAACATTGATATATTTTCTTTATGATTATGGTTTAGGATTTATCAATTAGCACGCCTATTAAAGACTCACTGGTTCTGGTTATTTGATTTTAATTTGGAGATTCTTAATGGTTTCGAATTCATATTCAAAACATATTTAAAATATTGTCAACAAAAATATAGGTAAGTTTTACATAAAGATATTCAAATATGAAGTGAGTTTTAACTTTTCGTGTTTCTGATTTTTTTCAGGTAAGTTGGATATTTGAATTTGGACGTTACTAGTGCAATTTGTGAAGAGATGTTCTGGTAAGTAAAGGTTAATATATAAATGTTTTATATTTGTTTATTCGTATATCAAAAAGTAAAGGTTCTTGATATATACATGTTGTAGAATTGTTCGGCACCATATCCTTAAGAACTGGCACTTAAGGGCCCATAGAAAGGGGGTCACTTTTTTACCTCACTATCAAAAGTTGGCCACTAAACACGACAGCTCGTTTATCGCCATATATCTTCTAACATGTACACCCTTGGTCCTCGTAACTTCAGTAGATCAGTAACAAGGGGTATCGAAGGACCAACATCTGATTACCCGCTGATATAAAGGTGATGGAGCCTCTGGGGGGTGACTTGAAGAGCTTTCAGCTTTTTAGTTAGGGTAGAAATATGCACTGGAGCCTTAGTTTGCTTGATTCTATCATTCCTAGATACATAATCACTTTCACAAGGAGCAAGTGAAGTTCTAGGGATGAATGACTTAGTTCCTTAAGTACACACAATTTACAATTAATCGAAATAGATTTAGTCGTCTTCACGGCCGTTCAACTGGTTCTCACTTAATACAATGGAGTTTGAAAATGTTTAGACGTATGGTTCTTTCTTCAAGGTGGCTGAGCTAGATTTTGGTTATGTGGATATAGCGGTTCTTGTTACGATTTCTGTATCTGTTCTAGGTGTGGTGGTATAACCGTTCTGCCTTCCCAGTCTCAGGTGATGTCCCACTTTGGGTAGGGGGTTGGAGGCTGGCATCTTCTATCTGTGGGGTGAAGTGTTCATTGTTCATTGTAAAGAAGTTGGCATTTTGTCTGGAATGAGAACAGACGATTGGGTAGACAATGCCAAGAAAGGAGGGTCTTACGATTTTAAAATTATGGGTCAGGAAATTTAGCCCGGGGAAATGGAGCTTTTGTGGAAATGTTAAGCCTAAAGTGTTGAAGCAGATGCATTTAATCCTTTGCTTGAGGGGACTGGTCCGACTGGAGGGGATATTACAAACCTCGGATGGTCAAAGGTCAGGTAAAAATTTACAAGACATAAACGGTGTCCGAGGATTTTGATCTAGTGGGTGGCCTCAATTAGTTGAAGTACAGGTAGAAATTTACGATGGATAACCGCGTTGAAGGATTAAGGTTTTGAAAAAGGGTAGAGATTTATTTGAAATATTAGGGGGCTGGGTTTGTCGAGAATACCAGTGATTAAGCAAAAATAGATATTCTGGCTTCGGACCCTGGTTGCACGTGTTTCTCTCGGAAGATCTGACAATCTGAGATACTTAACGAATTGTCATTTTTATGAGACAGCTTTGCCTTAATCTCTTTGGGGATTTTATGATTCAGGTGAAGTTTTAAAAGGTAATTTTTATATGAGGAAGGAGGGGGGATAGTTAATCTGGCAATTAGCAATATGATTAGCGATATCAAAGTGCAACATGTTTAAAGAGAGAGGGGTTGAAAATTTATTCATTTTGATACCAAACATGGATATATATGACTAAGGATTATAGAATTGCAAATCATGTTATGTTATATGGATAAAATATAAATTTGTTAGTAGCACAGTTAATTCTAATCTTAACTAATTTAATACTTCGTATGCGAGTTCCCTTTCGTTCGAAATCCTTGTAAGATTTCGATGTAGTTCAGTTTAAACCGAATAGCATATTAAAAAACGAGAAATTTGTGTGTGCCACACTTAATTCTAATGTTAACTAACTAATTCAATACTTATTTTTAGGGTTCTTATTTTTATGGTTTTGTTCGAAAGCCTTGTAAGGTAAGATTTCGGACACGTTTTATATTTGTTTATACATATATCAGAAAGTAAAGCTTGTTGATATGTATACATACATACAGCATATGAGAAATTATTTCTATTCTAAAGCCTTTTTTTTTTTTTTTTTTTTTTTTCTTTTTTTTTTTTTTTTTTTTTTTTTTTTTTTTTTTTTTTTTTTTGCAAAACATGAAATATCGTTATAAATATCCTATGGAATTAGAAATTAAAGGTTATTGAGATAAACATGTTTTATATTAGTGTATACATACATACAGCATATCAGAAATTATTTCCATTTTATAGCCTTTTTTTTCTTTTTTGCAAGATAGGAAATATCGTTATAAATATCCTATGGAATTAGGATAGAAAATCCAATCCATTCAGGGGAACTTGAACTCCACCCATAAATTCATCACCTAGCAATTTGATATAATTTCATTTATTGATGTCAACGAGATACAGGTCACTGCCTTCCTATTCATGGATTCAATCTGATTTTTTTTGTATAATTGGAAACTGCCATAACACCGGACCTTACTGTTGTTTTCCAACTTTTATCACTGATAGTAGATAACTAATTTATCTGTATTTCTATGTATTATTTATACGTTATTCACCTTTTCCCCAGGCGGACATTCTGAATATTGCAAACTTAGCTTTTTCTGCTTTTAGGCTTTTCCCGTGTTCATAATTGCACCGAATTATTATTATTATTATTATTATTATTATTATTATTATTATTAGCTAAGCTATCATTACTATTATTATTATTATTATTGTTATTAGCTAAGCTATCATTACTATTATTATTATTATTATTATTGTTATTAGCTAAGCTATCATTACTATTATTATTATTATTATTATTATTATTATTAGCTAAGCTATTATTATTATTATTATTATTAGCTAAGCTATTATTATTATTATTATTATTATTATTATTATTATTATTATTATTATTATTATTATTAGCTAAGCTACAATCCTGGTTGGAAAAGCAGGATGCCCTAAGCCCAAGAGCTCCAACAATGAAAAATTGCCCAGGGAGGAAAGAAAACAAGGGAACATAGAATCGAGTACCAGAGTTTTCTAATTTGAAATATTCTCTCTCTCTCTCTCTCTCTCTCTCTCTCTCTCTCTCTCTCTCTCTCTCTCTCTCTCTCTCGAGTCAGCCACGAAGAATGATCTAATCCTCTGTAATTGGATTCTTTCCACTGGTAAATTGTGTACGTGTGATGGCATTCCTGAAATGAAATAGATTTACCGGGAAAAGTCTTGATTGGTTGCATTTTTATAATTCTTATTTCTAATGTCATATTTGCTTTTTTCGTTGTAAACATTATTAAATTTGGATTTTATTGTTGTTATTTTAATGTTCCCGGCAATCAGCATGAATACATTATATATTTAATGAATAAAGAAAGATTAACAAATTTCACATAGCTGGTTTGGGAGCCTTCTTAGAATCCACATTTTTTTATCTCAATACAGAGGTCGAAGTTGAAAATTGTAAAAATGGATAGGCTTGCGCAAATTGTATTTGTATGATATTAACTAAAGAATCTTTATTATATTACAAGTACACGTTGATA
>NC_090754.1:64348495-64363495 GCF_036898095.1 Palaemon carinicauda
GGTCTATTAGCACAATATGTACTACCTGATATCATTTTGCCTTGGTGTATCACAGTTTAAGTATTATGTTAATTAATAAACACATTCAGAAATTGTACAGTACATTTAAAAACGTGTACTATGTAAGCAGTAAGACTAAGGTACACATATTGCGGTGGGTGGTTGATATTTAAGAATAAACTTGAAGTATGAGTATAGAAGCACTTTATTCACGCAAGTACATGATGTATTGACAGGTGAATCTACAATAGAAATTAATTTACATTACAATACAATAAATGTACATAGATTTTAGGCAATCATATTGTATTGGCTAGTAAATCTACAATTGAAATTAATATAAATTACAATGCAATAAGTATATATAAATTTTAGGCAATCATATAAAAAAGAAAAAAAAAAGAAAACAACAGTAAATTTATCACCTAAATCCAATGTATCTATTCTATAATGAATCTAAAAAACAAAAACAATCACGTATGACACCATACTTAAGTTTGGATCACTTGAATGAGTAACATTTGCATAATTATTTAAGAATTATGTATAAAAACCAAAAACACCAAAAAACTCTCAACACAATATAAAATACAGGAAGAGAACTTACAATCATATGCGACTTCTAAGGATAAACCACACACCACAAAGCACAGTACTACAACTTGGGCATTTGGAGAAATTAGATTTCTTGAGACACCGTCATGAACGATGAGGACTGTTGAAGTGAAGAAGGAGAACCATTTCAGCCTTCTCTACACCTAGAATATACCCTCCCATTGGCTGTGTCCTGTTAACATCAATCCAACTATTCTAACGAGGCAATTACATACATTCAATACCCAACAGTATCCAAAAACAAGTTAAGTAATTGAACAATACCAAGAAATTTAAAGACGATAGCTAAATACATTCAAAAGCCTAAGCAAAAAAATAAATATTTATAAAATAATACATAACAATAAAAAAACTAAATGCCCCATGCTCCAATTGCATTAATCTTTTGATCATTATAGCACAACAAATACAATACCAGCACATGATCTAACCATGTGCAACACATCCCACCTTGGATCATTGAGATTCAAATGAATACTGAACATAAAACATGGTAAAAAAAAAATAAGAATAATCCACTGACATAACTACACAGATCCCTCAATGAGAACTAGCTTTGTAACTGGTCTTGTGAAACTAGAACACCTAGTACGAATTTTGGCTGATCGTACGAGCCCATCGTCACCTCAAAATACTTCCTCTACTGCACCCATAGGCCAAAGCCCTCGTGGAGTGTTCACCCCCAAGATCAAGACTAAGTGGCCTTCCTTAAGATTGGCCTCTCTTTTGTGCCATTTTGCTCGGACTTGCAACTGTGGCAGATATTCCTTTAACCAACGCCTCCAAAAAGTATTGGCCAAATGCTGAACCTGCCGCCACCTATGCCTCTACATATCACACTCACTGAAGACTCCAGGAGGTAAAGCAACATTTTCAGACTACATAAGCAAATGGTTGGGTGTTGAGGGAGAAATATCAAGCGCATCATCACTTACCTTGGTGATGGGACACCCATTCACTACTAACCCCACCTTGCAAAACAAAGTTTCCAAGCCCTCATCAGACAGTCTGCACTCAGTACCCATAAGTCAAACAAGAACTTTCCTTACAGTGCAAATGAGGCGCTCCCATACTCCTACTATATGCGAAGCAGCTGGAGGATTGAATTGCCACTCCAAATTAACATTAAGACCATAGTCATGAAGAACCTTTTGATTTAAATCCTTGAAACTTCTTAAAATCTGAGCCTGGCCCCCAGCAAAATTAGTCCCATTATCTGACCAAACTTTCTTGGGTACGTGGGGCCACGCCTAGCTGCAAAACGTCTAAAGGCATTCAAGAAATTATCGGTCTCTAGTGCATTGAGCTTTTCCAAATGCACAGCACGAGTGTTCTTACACGTAAAAAGACAACCATAGCGTTTCACTTCAACTCTCCCCTGTTTTATCAAAAATGGACCAAAACAGTCCACTCCAATGTAGGTAAATGGCCTGTTACCGAACTCAAGCCATTCTGATGGTAAATCTGCCATCTTTTGAGAACATGGTTTTTCAAACATTCGTCTGCAGAATATACACCCATGAGCAACTCTTTTGACAATACTACACACACTAGTAACCCAATACTTTTTACGAATCTCACAAGTGCCCATTCAGTTCCACAATGTGCAATATTGTGGAAATCATTGGCAATAAGCTTGGTAATCGGATGATCGTGGGGAACCAGATATGGACTTCGAAAATCTTCAGACACTCTTTCACGTTTCAGCCTGCCTCCAACTCTAATTACTCCATCACTATCAAGAACTGGATCTAGAGAACCTATAGTACTAGACTTAGCAACACCATGCCCTTCTAACAACTTAATCTCACTGGCATAATGTCGACCCTGAATATATCTCAAAATGGCAACTTCAGCAACACAAAGTTGTTCTAAAGTCAGACCCTGTTCAACATTGCCACGTTTACCCCTTTTAAGGACCATTATGACACGCAACAGCCAAGCTACTACACGTTGTAAAGAATACTAACTCGAATAGTAGGAAAAGAGCTTGTCCATCGTATCATTCTCCTTGCAAACCAAGAGACAAGTTCCACCTCGAACCTCAGGGTTCGCAACATCAATCGAGATATCACTAAATTCTTGCACTGAATGCCAATGCACTTCACTAAATTCTTGCACTGAATGCCAATGCACTTTATGATCATGGAGAAATTCTGGCCCTTCAAACCACCGATTAACCTTAAGGGGATATTCCCCTTGTAAGAAGATCCGCTGGATTTTGGACACCTTGGACAAAGGACCACTGTTCAGGTTTAGTGTGCTGCTGGATAAGACTCACCCTGTTGCCTACAAACACATTAAAGTGACGAGATTCATTTGATATATACCTTAACAATCTCACTATCAGTCCAAAAGTAGGACGGATCAAGATCAAGATCTAATTCCCTACGGAATGTTTCATCCATTTTTGCAGCCAGCACTGCTGCTTGCAACTCCAAACGTGGAATTGTCATAGACTCTATTGGAGCCACCTTCGATTTGCTAACTACAAGAGCCACATGAATCTCCTTGCTTGGTTCGTGCTCTTTAAATAACTCGAACATCCATATGCTACCTGACTTTCATCAGAAAAATGATGCAGTTCTAATGCTGCTTCATTGAATTCAATTGGTTTGATACAGCTTGAAATCCAAATCTCCCTGAGACCATCAAGAGAACTATACCATTGTGACCACTTGCGGGCTAAGCTTTCAGGGACGGGATCATCCCATGACAACTTGCAAATGGTAGCTTCTTGCAACAGCAGCTTTCCCTTGACTGTAACCGGATTCACTGATCCAAGAGGGTCATATATGGAAGCCAACATACTCAAAATCTTCCTACGAGTCAACTTAGTATCACACTCTTGGGCCAGATTAACCCTGAAGAAGAACTCATCACCTGCAACATCCCATGCAATGCCGAGAGCCCTGCCATCAAAGTCTTTAAGGAATTCAAGCTCACTTGCCCTCTCTTGTACTGGAACCAAACTCAGTAATTCCTCATCATTAATGACAAACTTAGTGAGACGAAATCCACCCTTGGTGAGCACTTCATTAGTCCCTTTAACCACCTCTGAAACCAAACTCTTATTGGGAAGAGATTTCAAGCAATCAACATAAAAGGATCATTTGATGGTGTCCGAAACTAATGGAGGAACATCCACATTGTCTACCAATACACGCCCAAGTGCATAAGCAGAACTAGATGAACACCATACTCCCCCAAATATGTGACGAGTCATTCCATAATGAACAATTTTTCCTGCATCGTTGAACCAAATGAAGGGCAAAGCATCCCTATCCTCCTTCGGTATGACCACCTGATAGTTCATCGCCTCTATATCTGCAATTACTGCATATGCATGTTCACGGAATCTCAGAAGAACATACAAAAATACCACACTTTAGTCCCAGGGATACTGACATTGCCAATCAAAAGCCACAGTAGTGTTGAAATATATTATTGTACAATGGTAAAAGATATACAAGGAGAGACTTTTTGATACTGCTTCGTATCCCTCTTCAGTCCTACTAACGGTCAAACAATGGAGGGAGCATTACAACAGTGAAATAAAAAAAAAAAAATAACAACTGGTTCAAGGCCGATAGATCTAAGTGTTGGTCAGGTAATCCCTGTTCGGTTGTTTCTGTTGGCGAGACGGCTGGAACGGCGAAGTGGTCGTTCAGGTGATTCCAGCTGAGCAGACACTCCATCAGTGCCATGACTTGAAGCTGTAGTAACCTCAGTCATCTGGGATAAAAGAGAGGTGGGAGCAACATCAGGGGTCTCACAATCACCAGACATATGAGTCCTAGAATCGTGGACAAAGTGGTCAATTATTAAAGAATTGGTAAAACTATCTTCATCAGTAAAGATTTTGTTCCCTTCAAAAGCACACCCCTTTCTAATAGCAGCTCCTTCCACAAGGCGACGAACACCAACATCCCCACTCTTAAAAATGACAGAGGCACCATTCTAATAGATGTTGTGTCCTGGAATGAATAAATGTGAAACAAGAGCATTATTCATTGCATGGAGTTCATAGGCCCTGCGATGGCTGTGGCTTTTGATTGTCAATATTATAGCCTCGTTACGGAGGTCCCTTAGTTCGATACTGACATTTGTAAACACAGCTTCTGAATATCCCTTCGATATCAACTTCTGCATCTCACCATCATACTGAGCAAATAGACCCTGCCTCATAAGACTTCTTTTAGTTGCTTTCAACCTGGACAGAGCCATTACACAATTGTTGGAGACCTCAACATCAGTCTTCCAAGGGATAGGAATTTGATACCATCCATTGACCAATATACACTCACGATCCCACAATTTTATAACCTCCCTGTCTTCCAAAGACCAGGAAATATTATCTGAAATACCATCATTTTCAATATTTCACAACACATTGATGTCTGAACAAATAAAAGTTTTGGTACTTACAAAATGGGAAACTATACTCCGACCAACTGGATTGACAACCTGGGCTGGACCATACAATGTTCACCCCAATATGGTACGTACTGCAAAGGGTTCACCTCTCTTACCCTTCTGTACCTCCAATGGTGCCAGGGCCTCTGCGTGATCTTGGCCGATCAGAATATGCACAATTTCACCACCAAGAGGACCAAGAAGACCCTTCAGATGGGGGAAACAATGAAACTTTCATTGACGGTGACTTGACTGGAATTCTGTCAGCAACAAAAACATTAGAGATTAATTAATTCCCTACCATCAACCGAGGAAACACACATGTTAACAATCATAGAAGAAACATCTTCATTAGTCTTACTCATTGTATTAAGCTTATATGTTTTAACTGCACGCACTGATACCAAAAGATTTGATCAAGTCACGAGAGCAGAAAGTGCTACTAGAAGCACTATATATATAATAAGGCAGTAGTTTGGTGAGACTTATTTACAAGAACAGACACTACAGGCATAAATACTTGGGATTCAGCTATGACATCTGTATTACTATTTTCATCATTCCTCTGAAGGTTATTTGATAGAGAAATATGAAGAAATTTGGAATGGTTTTTAACACAACCTGCTACACTACAAACTGATGGATTCCTACAATATACAGTTAAGTGATTTGAATACAAGCAATTTTCACACGGTTTTTTGTCTCGTGCAAGTTTAACTCTTTCTGAAGGTTTCATATTCTTAAACTGATCACAGTGCACTAATTTGTGGTCCTGAGAACACAACACACATGGTGGAAGCTCAAAGGTCCCAGTCACAAATGAGGATGGAGAGGTACTGCTATTCTTCTTGAACTTTGTATTGTCATCACGCATTTTAGCACCAATGTTACCGTACACAGGATCCGTAGCCTCATCTACTTTTCTCTCCATGAAGCTCACAAGGCCTTCGAAGTTTGGATATTCTCCTTGGCTTCTCATGACATCAACAACATATTTCTTCCATATATTACAAATATAGAGAGGAAAGTGAGCAAGCACTTCAATGATTTACATCTGGCTATCAATCTCACGTGTCTTCCCCAACTGCTCCAAAGAGCTCGTCTGCCAAATTCCGCAACTCATTTCCAGTACGGGCTGTCTTCCCGTCTCAACTTGTTGATAACCCTCTCTCGTATCAAGTGCTGACCCTCAAAACGTTTCTTTAAAATATTTCGGGCCTCTTGATAGCCTCCTCCATTCTTCATGATGCAAGGGCTTTACCTTTGGTACACTGCATCAGGCGCGTAAGTCTCAATCTATCATCAGCTGTGGTCTTTTCGACAGATTCCTCGAAAGTAGCATTGAAAGAGTGATATTTGATAGGACTTCCATCAAAGCTCTCAATCTCTACTTTTGGAAGAATTACAAGCCCCAAGTCTTCACTCCCAAGTGCATTCACTGACGTGGAAACTTCAGTCTTGACAGGTGCTACTGATCTTAACTCCTGCTTGGAATCCAGCCAATCATAAACCTTCCCCATTTTTTCAGAGTATATTTTCTCTGACTCGAAGAAGTGTTGATCATCAGCATCACATTCATCTAAATTCTCGAGGAGGGCATGATGGGCGTCATAAGACTCCTCAAATTTCTCAAATGCACACATTAATTTCTGTCTCTTCCTTCTCTAAATCTGGCTTGCGTTCTGCCATCAATCTTTCAACTTTATTGATATGACGGGTTACTGCAGCTTTACACACACGTCGTGTCACTCTTCTTTTCGCCAGTAATTCAGCCATGTTTATTCACTATTGCGGTGGGTGGTTGATATATCAAGTTTATTCTTAAATATCAACCACTCACCGCAATAACACATAATGCAAGTCTTTGTCACACTTATACCTACATAGAATACATACAGGAACAACAAAACACTGTTGCTGCTATCTAACTGTAATATATGTACAGTGCTATCACTATAGTACAGCTTGATTAGTTAAGGTAACACTCATAAGTTTTTGCTGATTTTGACAGGTTGACTTGCGCCATTGAAGCTCACCGTGCTCATATCCTATATCCACATTACTATTGTAACTAAGGTGTTTTATGTTCAGTATCGTATGAACGATCAAAATCGCGAAGAAAGAATCCACAAATAGGGTGGGTTGGACACTGTTTAGCTGATATGTTGGCCTAGAGCAGGACCCACATCTAAGTGGGTCCTGGCCTGGAGCTATGTGAAAGTTGTGGCAATGTTAGCGTAGGTGTTTTAAGTTGGTTTTGTCATATGGAAACTACTGTAGATGAATAGAGTGAAATGAGTGTTTAGGGATAATGATGAAGGAACTGCAGAAAGCCACGATTGACTGGGATAGAGGAAATATAAAGACATTTGAAAAGATGTATGATATTCTGAAGGGCAATAGTGCATGGAAGAAGAGTGAATGTTGCAGTGTGTAATGGATGTTGGATATGCTACTGTTGAGCTTTGTGTGTAGGTGTATGAAGTAGATAACTATGTAGAAGTTACACTAGTGGGGATTCATTGACAATTCAGGTGTTAAAAAGATGAACGCCTATTTGGAAATGCCACTGTCTGGCATCCGCCGGACTATGGTTCCTGACCTGCTCAACCTCTATAGTTTCTTGTAGTGTCTGCAATCTTACCTTCCTTGTGAGCTAAGGGGGGGTTGGGGAAGCATATAGGTTTACATGCTGACTCATCAGCAATAGCCCCTGTTCTTAGCTTGGCTGGAGAGGAAACTTGGGCGCTGATCATATGTATATATGGTCCGTCTTTTGGGCATTGTCCTGCTAGGACATTGTCACTGTCCCGTGCCTCTGTCATGCGTGTACTGCCTTTAAACCTTAAACCTGTATACTGATTTTTTGTGGAGGCATCCGCTGGTAGCGATATCGCTTAATGCTGAGAATATAAATTGTTTATAATTGCTTATTGTGTTTATAAATCTAATTTCCTTAGTTATAGACGAATAAAGCTTAATATCTGTAAAATTAAAAGAAATATCTAAAAAAAAAAAAAAACATATGGTTATGAAACTCTTTCGTCTTCAAAACGAGTCAGAGAATATTTGTATACTATTGTCTTGAATTGGCCGTTTGTTTTTTATGACTAAGATATCTAGGAAAGGCAGGCCCTCTGTAGACTTTGTTCCGTTGTAAATCTAGCATGGAATTTTTTTCTGAGTGCATTGTCTAATTAATTTGTCATAATTTTCGTAGTGCCTGTCCATACACATTTTATAGATTTTGATGTTCTCTGAAGCTTATTTCTTCGATGGTACCCTTACAAAAAATTTCGAAGAGAAAATAGCTCTTCATTGGTACTGACCTTCAGCATACCTGGCGACATCCTGAGTTATAGGTAGCGGTTCCATGGGAGATCTGTATGCACGATCTGTTATATTTAGGGTTTCCTCTACGGAGATGTCTGTGAAAAGGATTTTTCCATCGCGTGAGGCCATGTCTTCTTCAGGTACTTTTCCATGGAGTGTAATCAACGGGCTATTTTGGATTTTATCAAGGAGTGGGTGCAATGCATGTATCTGGTTGGCATGTATCTTGATGTGATCTGAAAGATCACGTGCCAAGTTTTTGCCTTGCCTTGTCAATTTTCATAGTGGAATAACAGTAACTCGGGCCATAGATGACCATAATTTTAGGAAATTCTTTTTACAAGTTCTTCAGTAAAGTTCTTCATTAGGTGCCAGAACTTTCCCGAGCATTTACGTGAATTTGTTTTTCTTATCCATACGTATCTCATTACCTCCAATCTAGGAAATTTTGTAAAGATATCTGCTTGCCCATCTATAATATTTTTATTGGATATTATGAACACTTTTGAATGAATGAGCAGAACTTTTTTAGAACATTTACCATGCTCAGGAAAAAAAAATAAATCATACAGTATTCTTGCGGTTATTTTTTATACTGTAGGTCATAGATTTCTATCAAGATATCGTAGAATTTTACTGAATTTGTAGGTTCATGTTTCATCATGTAAAATGAAATATAAATTCATATTTGTCCAGATTTTTGTGACCAAGAATTTTCTTGATGTTTTGGTGTTTTTGTAGTGATTATAATTGAAAAACAAATATGTAAGTTTCATTATTTTAAAGTCTGCGTTGCCTATGTTTTCTATGTAATTTTGATATTTATTTTTATAAATTTCATTATGTATATCCAAGTTTCTGATAGGCTGGCCAAGATGAAGACCTACTTTTGTAAATAGGAATAATGGTATTAAGATTTTTTTTTTTATTGTAAACATTCAAAGACATATCTAACTTCCCTTTCATACAATTTTGCTAATTAGTAAACTACTATGAATTTCTGGTAAAAGTAATGTGTTTTTCTTTAATATCTCCCATACTAATTACTTGATCAGAAAGATACTTTGACACAACACTCTATAGACCTCTTAATTTTTAATACTTTAATGTATTGACAAATCTCATTAATTAAGGCGTTTACTCTTGTCCTATTAAAGTCCAAGCCAAGGGAATCAGGTAAGTAGGTGAAGCAATTTGAATACCTACACTCCCTCGTCCCTCTCTTATCCTTCCTTCCATCTGTCTAGACCATCCTCCTATCCCTCCAGTAACCCCCTTTCCTAGTCTCTCTAGCGTCGCTTACTCTACCTTCTCTGTAACCTGGTATATTTGCCAATAATTGATAGAATTGATATGTTTATAGCCTTTAGCTTATTTATCCAACTTGATGAACGTGTCTTGAGGGCTTCTTTCAACTCTGTAACAATAATGAAACACGCATTTTCAAAGGCAGGATTGATGGACTTCACCTCCTCGAAAGGTAGAGTGAATGTTATCAAGTGTTATATAAGATGACCGAAAATGTTACGGAGTATTTGCTCACTTTACCATTAACAATCATAATTTGGGTATCTGGTATGGTTTGTGCCTAAGCAGTTTGTTGTCTCAGTGTTTGTTTTATACAGGAGGTTTTCACATCATATTCATGATTTTTATGTTAATTCGCCTCTGTAAATGCAGAAATGCATTTGGATCACGTCTCTATTCCATAAACAATGAGGAACAAGCTAACTCTAAATTAGGAATAGTCTCAACGGATAGGAGAAACTTCAAGTTTGTTGGACACGCGCAATAACGCAATGTGGCATAAGAAACACAAGCATACTTATATTTGTGTGTGTATATATATATATATATATATATATATATATATATATATATATATATATATATATATATATATATATGTGTGTGTGTGTGTGTGTATGTATGTATATATATGTATATATGTATATATTTGTGAATATATATATCTATTTATATATATATATATATATATATATATATATATATATATATATATATATATATATATATACTGTATATATATATATCTGTATATATATATGTATATATATATTTATATATGTGTGTATATATATGCGTGTATAAATATATGTATATATATTTATATGTATACATGTACAGTATATTTACATATATGTTTGTATATATATTTATATGTATACATATATGTATATGTGTATATATGTATGCATATATGTATATATTATATATGTGTATATATATATATATATATATATATATATATATATATATATATATATATATATATATATATCTTATATGTGCGTGTGTGTGTGTAATTGTGTATGTCAATGCAACAAATTATGTAGTTCGTTAGATTTTCATTAATTTCACACAAAAGCCCCTAGGACAGGTTCATTAAGTTGGATAAATAAGCTTAACGCTATAAACTCTGTATACACCCTGATGAAATACAGCAATACCATGAAATATTAATAATAATTATAACTAGAGTCCAACATATCAAATATAACAGGTTACAGAAAAGGTAGAGTAAGCAACGCCAGAGAGACTAGGAAAGGGGGTTACTGGAGGGATAGGAGGAGGTCTATACTGAGGGAGGGAAGGATAGGTGACGGACAGGGGAGTGTATGTATGTATTTCACCTACTTACCATATTCACTTTGCTTTGGCTTTATTAGGACAAGAGTAAATGCCTTAATTAACGAGATTTGCCAATGCATTAAAGTATAAAAAATAAAGGGGAGGTCCATAGAGTGCTGTGTCAAAGTACCATTCTGATCAAGTAATTAATATGGGAGATATTAAAGAAAAATAACACTGTTTTTGCCAGAAATGCATTGTAAAATGAGTGACCCTTAGTCATATAAGCTACACCCTGCTCTAACCAGCTTTGCCCTTCTCGGTGTCCTTTTGATGGGTTATTGGGACCCGTTACTTCTACTATCATCACGAATAGTACCAGTATGAGAAGCTAATAACTAAATAGCAGCAGCAGTATAGCAGTATCAGTTGAATCATCTGTGCATCTGTAGGATTTTGATGCAACATCCAAAGTTCCTCATTCAAGTTCTGTTCAATACCTATAAATCTTGTTATGACCTCGCAAATAGTTTCTTTTACCCTAGGGTGTGCTGTGACTTGTCTGCTATTACGGGTTAGAGTTTCCATTGCTTATTAATGTTCATGTATTGTTTATTTATGGATTAATTCTAGTTTTATTTGCACGGAGAGAGCGACACATTGCACTTCTGTGCATTTGCAGCCTTTAGAAGTCATTGACATCTTTCCGTGCCACCTGCATACAAGTAGTGCATATGCATTCACCAAGCAAGCAGAAATGAAGCAATTATTTATGCAGTTGCGCAATGAATATTTATTTAATTTACTAAGGGGCATTATACTCTTCCAGTAGTCTTTTTTTAATATCGTCTTGTGCCCAGAAGGCAATTTTGTAAAGAATGCAATGATTTGGAATTGTAATTGGGTTTCTGTACATGTATGGTTATCTGATCGTTGGTGTAAGTACATATTTACGGTATACGACATTCAAGTACATGTACTGTACACACACATTATATATATATATATATATATATATATATATATATATATATATATATATATATATATATATATATATATATATATATATATATATATATATATACACACACACACACACACGCTTTTATACGCGATTCGTCAAAAGTTAACGGATAAATATGAGGTGAAATGGAGAGCTTATTAACTGGTTGATCTTTATAGAAATTGGTATTCGAGATTGAAAACAAAACAAAAAACAATCCACTATTAGAATAATAATGAAAAAGAAACCAATGAAAAAACCCTGATAACGACACCCTCATGTTACATGATATTGGCGACCCTCATACAACTCATTGTTGCTGGGGTTATTGCCATATGGAATTCGTTATGATTATTGTTGCAAATGTCTATTTGTCTCAGGTTATTTCTTTTCCTTTTTACTGTCTTTTGCATGTGATTTTATACCTTGAGGCCTTTAGATGTTATTATCGTCCTTTTTTTATTAATTAGAAAAAAAATAAATTCGAGGGTCCGTGTCAGCCTTACCCAAATCATAACAATTTCATAATTATTTTTTTATTGGTTCATTTATTATGTTGTCCACTTTACGATTATTCGGTTAAGTTGTGAATTCCTTTATTTTTGCATTTATTACAATATTAATATACTTATTCATTCGGTAATTATTTTTTTAATAGTAGTTTTATTTGCTACTTCATTTATCAAATCCGTAGTATGTGTTAATATTTTAACATGTTTGTTATTATTAATCTTTTATTTACGTATTATTATTATTACTAGCTAAGTTACAAGCCTAGTTGGAAAAGCAGGATGCTATAAGCCCAGAGGCTCCAACAGGGAAAATAGCTCAGTGAGGAAACTAAAAAAGGAAAATAGAATATTTTAAGAAGAGTAACATGAAAATAGATATTTCCTATATAAACTATAAAAACTTTTAACAAAACAAGAGGAAGAGAAGTAAGATAGAATAGTCTTCTCGAGTGCACCCTCAAGCAAGAGAACTCTAAACCCAAGACAATGGAAGACCATGGTACAGAGGCTATGGCACTACTCAAGACTAGAGAACAATGGTTTAATTTTGGAGTGTCCTCCTAGAAGAGCTGCTTATCATAGCTGAAGTCTCTCTTCTACCCTTACCAAGAGGAAAGTGGTCACTGAACAATTAGTGCAGTAACCCCTTGATTGAAGAAGAATTTATTTAATACTACTTTTCCACTATTTTCTATATTTAATCATACCCCCATATACGTATCATATAAGAACCTGCCCATATCTGTTTGCAAGTTCGTATCATTTTATCCATTTTACGTATTGATTCCTTGTTTACACTTTTCGTCTTTGGCGTGGAATGCAGTAGGGCATTATGAAGATAATAACCCTTATATCTATTATTACCATATACGGGCTTGTTGAGTTTTCCCTTCGTGAAATTTTGTTTAGCGAGTGCTCTTGTGAACACATAATAATGATATACAATATATATATATATATATATATATATATATATATATATATATATATATATATATATATATATATCAATATTTATATATGTATACTGTATATATATATCTATATATATATATATATATATATATATATATATATATATATATATATATATATATATATATATATATATATATATATATTATCTAAATATATTATCTATATCTATCTATCTACATGTGTGTGTATATATATATATATATATATATATATATATATATATATATATATATATATATATATATATATATATATATATATATATATATATATATATATATATACTACCGCTAGAGAGTTATGGGGTCTTTTGACTGGCCAGACAGTACTACATTGGATCCTCCTCTCTGGTTACGGTTCATTTTCCCTTTGCCTACATACACACTGAATAGTCTGGCATATTCTTTACATATTCTCCTCTATCCTCATACACCTGACAACACAGATTACCAAACAATTCTTCATCACCCAAGGGGTTACTGCACTGTAATTGTTCAGTGCCACTTTCCTCTTGGTAAGGGTAGAAGAGACTCTTTAGCTATGGTAAGCAGCTCTTCTAGGAGAAGGACACTCCAAAATCAAACCACTGTTCTCTAGTCTTGGGTAGTGCCATAGCCTCTGTACCATGGCCTTTCACTGTCTTGGGTTAGAGTTCTCTTGCTTGAGGGTACACTCGAGCACACTCTCCTATCTTATTTCTCTTCCTCTTGTTTTGTTAAAGTTTTTATAGTTTATATAGGAGATATTTATTGTTGTTACTCTTCTTAGAATATTTTATTTTCCCTTTTTCCTTTCCGCACTGAGCTATTTTCCCTGTTGGAGCCCCTGGGCTTATAGCATACTGCTTTTCCAACTAGGGTTGTAGCTTAGTAAGTAATAATAATAATAATAATAATAATAATATATATATATATATATATATATATATATATATATATATATATATATATATATATATATTATCTAAATATATTATCTATATCTATCTATCTACATGTGTGTGTGTGTATATATATATATATATATATATATATATATATATATATATATATATATATATATATATATATATATATATATATATATGTATATATATATATATGTATATATATATATATATATATATATATATATATATACATACGTGTATATATACGTATATATATATTATATATGTACAGATATATAGATATATATAATATATATACTGTATATATATTATATATTTATGTATGTATGGATGTATATAATCTATATCTATCTATATATGTGTATATATACATTATATATATATATATATATATATATATATATATATATATATATATTATAGATATCTAACTATCTAAATCTGTATATATATATATATATATATATATATATATATATATATATATATATATATATATACAGTATATGTATGTATGTATGCATATAATCTATATCTATCTTTAAATGTATATATATAAATATATATATATATATATATATATATATATATATATATATATATATATATATATATATATATACAGTATGTATATATAT
>NC_090754.1:64370995-64373495 GCF_036898095.1 Palaemon carinicauda
TAATAATAATAAAAATATCGTGTATAATCAAAGAGCTACGTTTTTAATCGCACACCTATTTATTCTGAGAAAGTATAATCAATTAGTTGATGTTTTGTAAATTATAAGGAAGAATGTAAATATAAAAACGATATTGTAATAAAAGATGGAGATTTAATGGAAACGGTACTGGATATTAAATCAGTGACGATTGAATGAGTCGGGAATAACAGATATATGGAGAAAATCCAAAGATTATACAGCAAGTCATAATTAGTTGTTTGAAAGAAACTCTATAGTTATAATGTACTTATCACCAATTAGGTTACTTTTATAGAATTATTAAATTTCCATTTTACCAGTGTGCGATATTTATGCTACATCTATTTGACCTGTGTCGCTCATATTAAACTCCTGAAATGTGTAGCAATAATTTGATAATTTTTTTTTAGATAGTATTATATATAAGTTTTTGCTTATTTTCATATTTTCACATTTTTATTGTTTGAGAATCTCCTCAGAACCCAGCATTTCGTCTAGACAGAAGGAAGTCTTTTGATCCCCATTTGGTATCCGGATCAGAACACTTTTCTATTATTGTCGTAACCGCTCATAATAGAAAAAAAGGAACTGGGTTTATGGGAGATGCGTCTTCTTCCTAATCCATTTGGATGTGGAATGCTGAACCTTGCTGGATTATTTTCGCTCTAGTTGCCACTCAGGAACGTGTTGAGCAAGTCTTTCCTAGACTTTGTGTGCAATGGTTCCAGTTGGGAGTGATTCCGTTGGTGGTAGGCGCTACCTCTGACGTGTCCATTCATCCTTTGCAGTGTTCCTCCCTTGACTCCCTGGCTGCGCTTGCTTTATATTCTTTTACTAGTGTACGCGACCCGTCAGAAATGACGGATAAATATTTAGATATGCATATACCAGGGTAACACTTAGGTTACTCCCCCCTCTTCTCCCTTACTCCTCCCTCTTCCCCTACCTGAGGGCAGGGAGAGCTGGGCGTGACGATAAGATATATATATATATATATATATATATATATATATATATATATATATATATATATATATATTATATATATTTATATATTTATATATATTATATGTATATTATATATATATATATATATATATATATATATATATATATATATATATATATATATATATATTTATACATATATTTATATATATATTTATACATATATATATATATATATATATATATATATATATATATATATATATATATATATATATATATATATATATATATATATATTGACTAAGCTACACCCTTAGAAGGAAAAGCAGGATGTTCTAACCCCAATTGTTCAAACAGGGAGAAATAGCCCAGTGATGAAAATAAATAAAGAAATAAACTACAAGGGAAGTAATGAACAACTAAAATTGAATATTTCAAAGAACAGAAACAATATTGAAATTATTATTATTATATATATAAATGTGTGTATATATATATATATATATATATATATATATATATATATATATATATATATATATATATATATATATATATATATATATATATATATATATATATATCCAGATACTTGATATTTATTATATATTGTATATTTTACCCCCGCTCCTTCTTCCTCTCTTCCACCATGCTGTCCAATCTCTAAACTTCTAAATTCAAATTGACACGGCCGGGTTTTCTCCCAGTTTCCCCCCCCCCCCCTGGCACTGAACGACCCCATGAAATATCGGGAAGTAGAATTTTTAAGGGATTCGGAATCCATTCGTAATAAAAGTCAAGGCTGTTAAATTTATATCTTTATTTTTTTCAATTAAATTATCTTCGTATTAACCGTTAGTAAATTCTTCATGTTTACACAAAAGCATTATCGTATTAGAAAATAAATATTCTGCACACGAGTCGTTGGCACTCAGGCGTTTTAATTAACTAAAACACTAGTGGGAAGTAGATGTTAATAATTAATTACACTGCTATATTTTGTTAATATATTTAGGGCCTCTTTACTCCAGCGTGAAATACAAGGGGCCAGGGGACATAACTCCTCTACTGTTATTGCATTGAAGCATCGTGTAATTTTTATATATAATTATATATTTGTATGGCATTGAGTAGCAAAATTGAAGTAGGAAGTATGCCATTTAATAATAATATGCTTTTATTTTTATTCTTTTATATGTATATATGTTGTATGTAAGTATGTATGTATGTATAGATAGATAGATAGATAGATAGATAGATTCAAACACGATATACTAATATATATATATATATATATATATATATATATATATATATATATATATATATATACACTGTACATATATGTTTATATATAGATAGATAGATTCACAGACATATATATATATATATATATATATATATATATATATATATATATATATAATTTATATATATATATATATATAGAGAGAGAGAGAGAGAGAGAGAGAGAGAGAGAGAGAGAGAGAGAGAGAGAGAGAGAGAGAGAGAGAGAGAGAGAGAGCGC
>NC_090754.1:64378495-64395995 GCF_036898095.1 Palaemon carinicauda
AAGAATATGGAAATAAAAAAAATTCAAAGAAAACGTTAATATACATAAATTCAACCTTTATTATGTCTTGAAATTTTTTTAAATATGAATATCTTTAAAAAACATTTACATTCAATTGTAAAAGGAAAACTTCTTACTAATTAAAAGATATGTTATGCGCTAAGCCCCTCAAGTAGTCAATGACAGGCTCACTAGCTTCATAGTTCAATACAATTCTTTTTATCCGTTTGTCAGAGTCACGGTATTTCCCCTTCTTCAAAGGGGGCTCTTCGTCCTGCAAGGTCTTGTTCAATTTTGGCATTGCTCAATGTTTGTTCCCGTTTGATGCACTCCACAAACTTCCAAATGTTAGGATGGTAAGATGTGAGCTGCGCCTCAAAACCCCGATGCCAGTCTTCGACTGAGTTGTTGGTTTTAGGTAGATCTTCCAAAACGGCTTGATACACATTCCACATTTCATGTGGAAACTGAGGAGGTCGACGTACTAGTGTTCGATCAGGCCAACCTATCCAGGTATCCTCCATATGTAATCAACAACTGGTAAGACATCACATAACTCTCCAAATGCTCCTATAACTGCATGAACAGGAACAAATGCTAGAGCCAATATTATTATTATTATTATTAAATGCTAAGCTACAACCCTAGTTGGAAAAGTAGGATGCTATAAGCCCTAGGACCCCAACAGGGAAAATAGCTTAGTGAGGAAAGGAAATAAGGAAAAATATTTTAGGAATAGTAACAATATTAAAATAAATGTTTCCTATTTAAACTATAAAAACTATAACAGATCAAGAGGAAGAGAAACTAGATAGAAAAGTGTGCCCGAGTGTACCCTCAAGCATTTTAAGACAGTGCAAAGTCACCGTTTGACTGAAAGTCACCGTTTGACTGAATCGATCGCATAATGCATTAAGGTAAGTGACAAAAACACTCACGTTACTGTGTGGTGCTCAACAATTCACTAACAGCCTTAATCATAGCTTTTTCATAATCTAGTGTGATTGTTAACCGTGCTTGCATTCGATTAAACTTTTACATTTTCTAGTAATGTTACATAATATCCATTTGATTTTCTAGGTAACAAGGTGTATACTAAAGGAATAGATGTTTTGTTGTTATTTTTTCTTTAAATCGACGAATTGTTGAATCGGCGAATTGCGTGGTCGATGAATTGCTCATGGATGAATTGTTGTCCATGAATTGCTATCGATAAATTTACCGCATACAGTTAGTGTGTAATCAGCTTTTTTTTTATTTTTAATGTATTAGTACTTTGCCAAAATGTAAACTTGTCGTTCCAAATATCATTAGCGTGATGAATATATAACTTTTATCAATTATAATCTACCAATTAAGCTCCTTCAGGGAATACCAAAAGTATTTAATTACATTGTGACGTGACCTGGAAGCTGTAACTAGGAGTTCTCGGTGAATATTTTTCTCATATTCGCTTTGTTTGGAGGAAACTGTCTTATTTATTAGCCATTCCAAGAACTTCATTGTTATCTTGGAAATTGGTAGGGTTTCTGCTGGAGATATGTGGAAAAATTTTTATCTTTACGATACATTGTTATTTTGTTTCTTTAGTATCATGACAGGATTTTATTAGACATTATAACTTTGTGCTTTAATAGACTTTTTATGTCTTGCATTTTCCTATGTCCCTTTTCTTGGGACACTACCGCTAGACAGTTAGGGTGTCCTTTGACTGGCCAGACAGTGCTACATTGGATCCTTATCCCTGGTTACGTTTCATTTTCTCTTCGCCTACACATACACCGAATAGTGTAGCCTCTCCTTTACATATCCTCTTCTGTCCTTATACACCTGACAACACCGAGATTACCAAACAATTCTTCTCTCATGGGGTTAACTACTGCACTGTAATGGTTCAGTGGCTACTTTCTTCTTGGTAAGGGTAGAAGAGACTCTTTAGGTATGGTAAGCAGCTCTTCTAGGAGAAGGACACTCCAAAATCAAACCATTTTTCCCTAGTCTTGGGTAGTGCCATAGCCTCTCTATCATGGTCTTCAACTCTCTTGCTTGAGGGCACACTCTGGCACACTATTTTATCTTATTTCCCTTCTACTTGTTTTGTTGAAGTTTGTATAGTTTATATAAGAAATATTTGTTTTAATGTTGTTACTGTTCTTAAAATATTTCAATTTTCTTTGTTTCCTTCCCTCACTTGGCCATTTTCCCTGTTGGAGCCCCTGGCATTATAGCATCCTGCTTTTCCAATTAGGGTTGTAGCTTAGCAAGTAATAATATAATAATAATGACAATAAAAATAAATGTCATTGTCCTCGTCTTGTTATCCTTTTTTTATGTTTCCTACTCGTCTGCTGCTCGTCGTTTTATCTTCATTCTCATGAAGTATTCATTCCAAAAAAAAAGTTTTTTTGTGGTTCCTCCAAACCCAGGTGGATCAAACTCCCTTTACGAGGAATTCGGGTCTCTCTCTCTCTCTCTCTCTCTCTCTCTCTCTCTCTCTCTCTCTCTCTCTCTCTCTCTCTCTCTCTCGCAGACGTGTATATATTTGTATATGTATGTATATGTATGTGCATATATATTATGTATATATATAATTATATTATTTGTGGAAAGAATAATGATGGGAAGAACACTAAGAGACGGAAAAAGAGCAAAACGAATACGAGATCAAACTGAAGTAGAGGGTGTTCTAACATAGAGAGAGAGAGAGAGAGAGAGAGGAGAGAGAGAGAGAGAGAGAGAGAGAGAGAGAGAGAGAGAGAGAGAGAGAGAGAAATGGACATGGGCAGGTAATATAATGAGAATTATAGACAAGAGATGGATAAGAAGAATAACAGAATGGGTCCCTAGAGATTGCAGACGAAATAAGGAAGGAAGAGAAAACGATGGATTGATGAGCTAATAAAATTTGCGGTTATAGACTAGCATAGAAAGACCACAACCAGACGCTTGGGGAAGGGTTCATCTGGGGCCTTTGTACTGCAATGGACCAGCGGTGGCTAATGATGATGATGCATGCATGCATACATACATACATGCATACATACATACATACATACATACATACATACATACATACATACATACATATGTTCAACATGAAGCCGTTTTCTCCCAAAAAAACTAGCTTTAGAGGAAAAACCACAATAATCTCTTGCATGAGGGTACACTTAAGAGCACACTATTCTATCTTATTTCTCTTCCTCTTGTTATATTTTATTTCAATTTTTATAGCTTATATATGAGATTTATTTTGATGTTTTTGTTCTTAAAATATTATTTTATTGTTAATTACTTCTCGCATTTTCCTTATTTCCTTTCCTCACCGGGCTATTTTCCCGGTTGGAGCCTTTGGGCTTATAGCATCCTGCTTTTCCCACTAGTGTTGTAGCTTACCTGATAAAAATAATAATAATAATAATAATAATAATAATCACTGTTACATTCATCTTTTAACTTTTGCTGTAAAATATCCTTAAATTTATATCATCACAGAAAACTCGTTCGTTCGTTCGTTGATTGCCTGGACCATATCTCCAGAAGGGTGCTCTTAGACAATGATTCATAGTCCCCAAACAGAAAACTCGTAAACAGCGCGTCGAAACCCCCCCCCCCCCTTATTATAAGGGATATTGGTTAATGAAAGATTAAAAAAAAAAAAGATTTAAGTATAAAATAAGACTTGGTTTTGTAAGAATATTTGAATACGTTGCGTCAAATACTTTGCTTTGAATTGAATTATATTGAATGATAATTTCAACATTTTCCTCATCTCGTTCTCAAAACCCATTCAGATTCCCACTTTGCCCTGTCATGAATATGATGCAATATCTTCCACACCGAATAACTCCAATTAAAGGGTCACTCAGTATTGTAAAACTTATCATTGAAATTAGACACTTTCATATGTTAATGCACCATTGGAATGTTTTTGCGATGAAGCGCTCTCGCAAGCAATTGAAGTGGATGAAATTTTCCTCTGCTTAAAAGGCCGGAGGCATCAGGTTCCGGCAGAACCAGTTGCCATTTTGAGTGAAGTGGTGATGGTGTCATTTGAGATTTTTAAAACCATTCGTGAAAGTGAAGTGGCCAATGATATCTAATACAATATTCATTGGTAATTTTGGTCTTGGTGTTTTAATTTTTATTGTCGTTGCTGTTGTTGGTTCTTCTAGTTGAACTAATTTTGTGTTTGTTGTATTTTGTACACACACACACACACACACACACACACACACACACACACACACACACACACACACACACACACGTGCTCTCCAAAAAGCAAATACTGCGGGAAAGGTTAATATGCAAATGGATTCTTGAACAGGATGCAAACATGATTCAGTGGAGTGAGTATTTTGAGTATTTATTAAAGAGGGACAGAACTGAATGATACAAGAGTAGAAGAGATTACTGTTGAAAGGCAATTAGAAAAATGAAAGAGGTAAAGACACCCGTGATTCAAAGGTAACTTTAACCCTGACACCTTTCTCTCAAGAATCATATGACCACTATCCTCATCATGTATTATCCTTAGCTTACCCTCCTATTCAGCCTACTCCTCCACTTTCTCTGAGACTGTCCTGTTAACACGAATAAAGCGTTAACTGATCAACCGAATAAAGCATTTGCCCATTGGTCACCTTTTCTGCAGTCTTTTGCAGTTTCTTTTATTATTATGAACACCAAATGTCTCAGGACTCCGTTCTTGGTGTATACAGTAGCCATAATTGTATGCATATAATTTTTACACTATATATCGATTAGAGATAAAAACTTGTTCATCAGATTCATTGACTATCGATGCTTTTCAATCCCTTATCTTTGCTGGAGGTAATGAACTTTTACCAATACATTAAAGCCTTTGTTGTTGTTTAAATAATGAATATTAATATGTCAGAAAACTAGAACTTCAAAGTCACTTCCCTTCGTCGACTCCATTTAACATCAATATCCCGGTATATTAGTAATCCAGGTGAAATGTAATAAGGCTTTTTGTTAGAATGAGGAATAATGATATTATGGAGAAGAGATGGAATTTCTGAACAAATAACTGTACATAGAAAAGAAGCGAGGGAAGGTAGGATAGAAAAAAAAGTAGACTGAAAAAAAGGAATTGATATTATTAAGTGCGCCTTTTGAGACAAAATTTGGAGAATAGCCAAGAGGGTATAGTAGAGATTCAGTATAAGATAGGAAAGGGTGAGGTGTAAACTGTAAAGGGAAACAGGGGTAGAAATTAAATAAATGTTTGTAAGGAGATAAAAGTAAGGAAATTGTTATGTATGAGATAGTATAAAATTATTCTTTGACAAATATGCAGGGGAAATATTATTATTGTTGATGCTATTGCTTCAATAAGACACAGAGCATTTTTTAATTGAAGGGTTTTTTTATAGTTAAGTGTAGGCCTAATGATAAGTAGTTTTTTTTTTTTCCAAAACCTCTACACGGGAATTGATATTGTGGTTGCTATTGTATCAATGAGGTAGTGACTTTTTATCAAGTAAAGTGCCCTTTTTACTATTTTAGTGTATGATTTTTTTTTTTTTTTTTTTTTTTTTTTTTTTTGCATCTGGGAAGTTGTAACAGATGGTTGAAAGTTAAATAGAATTAATATTTCAGTAACGGCAAATCTCATAATGCGATTTTTTTTTTTTTTTTTTTTTTTTTTTTTAATTCTAGTATTGCGTTCGGTTCCAGGGAAATGAGGCTTTCCTTGATTGACGTCTCGTTTCCTGTTTCCGGATGAGAGGAACAGACAGCCTGGAGCCCTGTCGGCTTTCCCAGCTTTACGAAAAGTGGACTGAATTGTGGTCGGTTAGATTACAATGTTTATTTAGAAACATTTCGGTCATTCGAGTTATATCCTTCTAGTCTATATCATGACAGACAAACTTAAATGGGTGATTAATGTAGTTTTTCAGTATTTATTGGAGTTTCTCTCTCTCTCTCTCTCTCTCTCTCTCTCTCTCTCTCTCTCTCTCTCTCTCTCTCTCTCTCTCTCTCATCCGTAAAGGACGAAGAAATAAACGTCAAGGATTAGCCTCTCTTAACATTAATGATGAATTGGTAAACCTTGTCGGTTTTCATTTATAATGGGTTACTCGCTGCTTTTGGTGGGTTGAGAGACAAAAAATAAAAAATCTTGAAATTCGTTTAAAAGAAAAAACAAAATTAGTAATACCTCGCTGAGGTAATCCCCATTCAACTTGGGTGAAACCATTTGTCGCTTACCCTTCTCTTTGTTTAGTAAACCTTTCAAGTTTTTATGTTGCAAATTTATTTTTCTGACAATGTTTCTGTGTTTCTTGGAATTCTGAAAATAGCCATGATTATTTTGGCTTTAGACTAAACAACTCTAAAACCAAATGTAATTGTACCCGAAGGAAAGACTGCTCGTAAGAGGAAATTTTAGCTTGGGTATAAGTGGAAGTCTTAAGTATGCTGGAAAGAAAGGTAATGAAAATGGAGGTGGCATTTGGAGAATGCCATGAATTAACTCTTGCAGTATTCAGACACTAAGGGTAATGAAATATTTGAGTTTGCAGCGACTGATTATGACACGTGGATGTAATTGTTAATAGTGCTATGTGCATGTATTGTTCATAGTGACACATGTATGTTAATAAAGGTTTGGCAAGATAAATTCCAATTCAGAACGGACTTCAAATGTTCGCGATCCCTGCGTTATTCTGTAATAATCCAAATAAGACAACCTTTAAAGAATGGCTAACAGTTCGTTAGATTTGGGGCTTAATCCAGAGCGCTTTCCACGTCGTAAATCTTATTGGTATTCAAATATTTATATACAAACAAAATAAGGGTTGAAATCGCTATAAAGAATAGTCAAGAAACCCCTACGGATTTCTCCCAGGATAGCCCCGGATCAGGTCCTGGATGGTCCGGGGCAATCCGGGAGGTCAGTGTGACTGGAGCAAGAAAGAAAAATGCCTGCAATGCGGAAAGGCGGAAATCCTTAGGACATTGTTTCTATCGAAATCGACGACGATTAAATTTACCCCATTAATGGTTCCTGATCCACAATAGATGCAGGCAGGAAGGGCTATCTCTCCCAAAGGTCAGTAGGGGAGATCACATGGCATTTAAGATACGTGGGTAACACAAAGAGGTATATCCCCATTTATGTGTCTCCCTAACAATATAAGTCTTTTAAGTTTTCGGATCGGTTCGGCTGATACACCCCTACTGGTGTGTTTGCTTGTTCAACGACATACGTGGGCACCTCACACGTCGCCGTCTTCTTTCAAGCAAATGGAAATAATTTGGATCGTTACCGAATGAATATTAAAAAGATTAGATTATTAAGATTATTTATATTAAGATGATTAATTTGTTATTGTTATTGAAATTATTATTGTTGTTTAAAATATATGAGTTGCTAAAATCATTACAATTTTATATTATATAAAACACTATCACATTCTGCAAGAAAGCAATTCGCTTCGTATGTTTTCGTTTTACTTTTAAGATTGATAGCATCTGTGTCTCTTTACATGACAGCCTTAAAAGTGATATCGATGATAATAATAATAATAATAATAATATTATTATTATTATTAATAATAATAATATTATTATTATTATTATTATTAATAATAATAATAATAATAATAATAATAATAATACGTTCCTCCCAGCCTGACAAGGGACTCAACCGAGTTCGGCTGGTACTGCTAGGGTGCCACAGCCCACCCTCCCGCGACATCCACAACAGATAAAGCTTCATAACGCTTAATCCCCTACTGCTGCTACCTCCGCGGTCATCTAAGGCACTGGAGGAAGCAGCAGGCATCAGGGCCTACTGGAACTGCATCACAATCGCTCGCCATTCATTCCTATATCAAGCACGCTCTCTTGCCTCTCTCACATCTATCCTCCTATCACCCAGAGCTTTCTTCACTCCATCCATCCACCCAAACCTTGGCCTTCCTCATGTACTTCAACCATTGACTCTTGCATTCATCACCCTCTTTAGCAGACAGCCATTTTCCATTCTCTCAACATGGCCAAACCACTTAAACACATTCATATCCACTCTAGCTGCTAACTCATTTCTTACGGCCATTCTCATCCTCACCACTTCGTTTCTAACCCTATCTACTCGAGATACACCAGCCATACTCCTTAGACACTTCATCTCAAACACATTCAATTTCTGTCTCTCCGTCACTTTCATTCCCCACAACGATCCATACATCACAGTTGGTACAATCACTTTCTCATATAGAACTCACTTTACATTCATGCCCAACCCTCTATTTTTTACTACTCCCTTAACTGCCCCCAACACTTTGCATCCTTCATTCACTCTCTGATGTACATCTGCTTCCACTCCACCATTTGCTGCAACAACATACCCCAAGTACTTAAACTGATCCACCTCCTCAAGTAACTCTCCATTCAACATGACATTCAACCTTGCACCACCTTCCCTTCTCGTACATCTCATAACCTTACTCTTACCCACATTAACTCTCAACTTCCTTCTCTCACAAACCCTTCCAAATTCTGCCAATAATCGGCCAAGCTTCTCTTCCACGTCTGCAACCAATACAGTATCATCCGCAAACAACAACTGATTTACCTTGGTCATTCTCATCTATCAGTTTCAATCCTCATCCAAGTACTCGAGCATTCACCTCTCTCACCACTCCATCAACATACAAATTAAACAACCACGGCGACATCACACATCCCTGTCTCAGCCCCACTCTCACCGGAAACCAATCGCTCACTTCATTTCCTATCCTAACACATGCTTTACTACCTTTGTAGAAAGTTTTCACTGCTTGCAACAACCTTCCACCAACTCCATATAACCATCACATTCCACATTGCTTCCCTATCAACTCTATCATACGCTTTCTCCAGATCCATAAACGCAACATACACCTCCTTACCTTTTGCTAAATATTTCTCGCATATCTGCCTAACTGTAAAAATCTGATTCATACAACCCCTACCTCTTCTAAAACCACCCTTGTTTTATCCTTAATCTTATTAATCAGTACTCTACCATACACTTTTCCAACTACACTCAACAATCTAATACCCCTTGAATTACAACACTCATGCACATCTCCCTTACCCTTATATAGTGGTACAGTACATGCACAAACCCAATCTACTGGTACCATTGACAATTCAAAACACATATTAAACAATCTCACCAACCATTCAAGTACAGTCACACCCCCTTTCTTCAACATCTCAGCATTCACACCATCCATACCAGATGCTTTTCCTACTCTCCTTTCATCTAGTGCTCTCCTCACTTCCTCTCTTGTAATCTCTCTTTCATTCTCATCTCCCATTACCGGCACTTCAACACCTGCAACAGCAATTATATCTGCCTCCCTATTATCCTCAACATTCAGTAAACTTTCAAAATATTCCGCCCACCTTTTCCTTGCCTCCTCTCCTTTTAACCTTCCATTTCCATCTTTCACTGTCTCTTCAATTCTTGAGCCAGCCTTCCTTACTCTCTTCACTTCTTTCCAAAACTACTTCTTATTCTCTTCAGATAAATGACCCAATCCCTGACCCCACCTCAGGTCAGCTGCCCTCTTTGCCTCACTTACCTTGCGCTTTACTTCCACATTTTTCTCTATATTTTTCATACTTCTCTAAGCTATTACTCTGCAGCCATTCTTCAAAAGCCCTCTTTTTCTCTTTCACTTTTACCTTCACTCCACAATTCACTGTCCTTCCTCATGCTGCCTTTAACGACCTTCTTGCCACACACAACACTTGCAATCCCAACAAAATGTTCTTTTACTAACTTCCACTCCTCCTCTAAATTACCAGTTTCTCTTACTTTCACTTCGTCATATGCCATTTTCAACCTTTCTTGATATTTACTTTTAACCCCCGGTTTTATTAGCTCTTCAACCCTCACTAGCTCCCTTTTACATCCACCTACTCTATTCCCCCCCTCTTTTGCTACAACTAATTTTCCTTCCACCAAAAAATGATCAGACATACCGTTAGCCATACCCCTAAACACTGCACGTCTTTCAATCTTCCAAACATTCTTTTAGTTATCAACACATAATCCATTAATGCCCTTTCTACTACTCTTCCATTTGCCACTCTTACCCATGTATACTTATTTTTATCTTTCTTTTTGAAAAATATAGAACTTATCACCATCTCTTGCTCAACACACATATCTACCATTCTCTCACCATTCTCATTTTCACCTGGTACGCCATACTTCCCAATGACAACTTCTACCTCTCCAGCGCCCACTTTAGCTTTTAAGTCACACATGACAACTACATAATTCCTTCTACCAAATAATAATAGAAAAAAATAGATGATGATGTATGTATATGGAATATACTCCTATCCGGATATTTTAACTTTCCTTTCGTGGATTGGAAAGAACGGATAGAAGAAAGTGGTTGTATGTATACATATAAAAAAGATAGTAATAGTAGCGCAGAAGATAAGAGGCAATTTGAAAAGCTTCAAGATATGGTATTAGAACATAATATGCAACAAATAAACCACATTCCAACACGAAAGGAAAATGTCCTAGATTTAGTATTTGTGAATGAGGTGAATTATGTTAAAGAAATAATAGTGTATAACACGGGAATTTCAGACCACAATGTCATAGAAGCAAGTGATCGCAGAGATAATCAAAGCACAAAACGTTGAGAAGGATATGGAAAATATAATTTCTATAGTAATAATATAAAATGGTCAGAAATAAATGAAGAACTGAACAAAGAATGGAAAAATTTATTCGTAAGTGATAATATACAGGTAAATACGGACATACTGTACAAAATACTGGAGAAAATTGTTGAAAAATATGTACCGAAAAAAAAAACAATAAACAATAGACACGCATACCAAGAGACAGAAGGATCTTATTTCAGAAAATTAGAAAGTGGAAGAAAAATGTTGCAAAAGAAAAAAATGTGTGGAAAATGATGGAAATAAAAAGTAAGATAGAAAATGCAGAACAAAAGATTATACAATCGAAAGAAAATGAAAAAAGGGACTTAGAAGAAAGGACACTCAAAATATAAGGGGGAAAAAAAAGGAAGTACAGCCAGTGTGGATGAAGACCAATGAATGAAAATGCATTACATACTATAACCTGACCTGATGTATTTTGTTTTGCTATGCACATGACCATGTAAAATATGGATTATGAGGTTATTCATATTGATGACAATCACTTTAACATTCATCACAGTTATTATCATTATTCTTGTTAATGATATTATGTTCATTATTACTGTTATCATTCGTACTTAATCATCAGGGAACATGATGATAGAATATGCATGAATACATATCCTGTTGCGCATAAAAAGACTTGCTGGGAAAATATTTTAAGATTTGAGGGGTCAGTCTAAGCTGAGGAAATGTTTGTTTCATTCAACCATTTTTCGACTAGTCTTTTCCTGTCAGGTCTTCAGCTGGTGGATCTCCTCTTTTTTCTTCGATAGAAACTTGTTGTCTATATTCCTTAATCCTGATCTTGATATTAATCTCTGGCACCATTGTTCAGTTAGTTCTTTGTGCATGTAGCATACGATATTTCATAGTTCAGCTCGTCTCTCGCTTTCAAAGCTTACCGTACTATACCATCCTCTACAGTAGATGAACAGTTAATTATATGTCTTGCCATCTGCACCATATGACTTAACGCTACACATTACGATGGTTGAATTGATGAAACTTCAGAAGTTGAAACTACTTGTAAATGTTTCTCTGTTGAACAGTTTTATATGTCTCTTTTCATCGTTTGTTATGACATCTATTATAATTTTGTTACTGATCTGAAAATATCTCATAATTCCTATATTAATTGTAATATATAGTTTAATTGTATTTCATATTTCTTTTTCTAACTGGGATACTTTCCCTGTTGAAGCCCTTGGGATTATAGCATTTTGTTTTTCCAACTAGGATTATAGCTTAGCAATTAATGATAATTATCATACTACTGGGAACTCTGCTATTATGTCTGATGTCATAGTTTACATCACAACTAGCTTCACTTTGAGTACTTACTGTATTTAGCTAAGTTTCCTTATAAATTGATGAAACTTCAGAAGTTCAATTCTTGCAAGTGCCTTAAATAATATTAACATTACTTACTTAATTTAAGGGCCGCTATTCTGGTCTTATACAGCAGGGGAACCCTACTTTCTACAGTATCTCCACAGTTGTTTTATGTGTTCGTTCGAAAGCATTCAATATTTCATGCTGCATATTGTTCGTTTATTATCAAATCGACACTATCAAAGCTCTTTGAGAACAAGAAAATCTTCTGTTTCCTCTAGAAAGCCTTAATATCTTCAATCTTTCGAATGTCTAGTGGGAGCTTATTATATAATCTCGGCTCCACATATTTAAAGCTCTATAGCCTCAAGTAGGCTTATATTTAGGTTTCAATAATTTGAAACCATCCTGTAACTATTCTCCTGTCAACACGATTTGTTGGCTGCTCAATATGCGGCAATTCTCTTAGATATTTTGGACGTCCGGTTCTAATAACGTGAAGGGTTATTACACATATTTTAAACTCTGTTCTAGCTTTAATAAACATCCAGTGTAAAATAATTAGTATAGAAGTGGTTCTTTCTCGGGGTGTGACACCTTTTATTAGTCTTGTTCCTCTGTTTATTATGTTTTGTAATTTATGTTGCACTTTTGGTAAATTGTAGTAGATGGAGTTACAGTATTCAATCCTGGCAATAACACATTTTATCGCAAGTTTCTTTACAGAATATTCATCCAGGTATTTCTATAAAAGCAATGTTTCGAAGATGATAACCAGCAGTTTTTATTACATTATTTATTTGGGCATTCAAAAGCCAAGTTACAGTCAAAAGATATGCCTAGATCACGAACTTTACTAGATATTGGGTCAGAGTTGCTATTTATGTTTATTTGAATATCGCTAAAGTTTCTTATGCTGTTTTTCTTTCCAACCACCATAAGCTCTACAAACTCAGTTTTAATTTCATTTAATTTTAGTTGTTTGATTGTCATCTATTCCCTAACACTAGCAAGAATCCGGTTTAGAGTTTCAGTATTTTCTTGAATTCACTGTGTGGTCATTTGTTTTGGTCAACTTAGTGCAGTTTATACATTTTTCCTGTTGTGAATTACATTCTTTAGTGGAATGTTTTTCTAAACATTTCTCACAGACTTTATCAGTCTTAAACTTCCGATCTTTTTTTTAAAATGTCCATACCTCTGACAATGGTAGCAGGTGATCACATGGTAGCCTACCTATCGCTATGTTATAAGAACTTCATCACAACAAAACTTTGTCACGATTATCATGAATAGCCTTCCGAACTTCAGGATCATATTTCAACAAGTATTGGGTAGTCCTACCTGCAGCACTTTTCTTGAATACCAGATTTATCATCTCTTTTATGTTTTGGATATGGTCCAGGCAATGATTTCTTTGAATCAAAACATTTACTACTTCATCTTCATCATTGTATGTATTGCAAATCATCATTTTAGGTTTTAATTTTCCAGTTTTCCTCATCTCTGTGGTAGTAACCATGGTTTGAATCTTGTTTACAGCTTCCTCTCTGATCTTTTCGTCAATAAAGTTTACAACAACATTTCCATTTGAAGTTGCCCTCGTATTAAGAATTGGAATGTCTTCAAGTGCATGTTTGACATAGTTTTTTTTTCTGTCAGTGATTTTAGTTGCTGCTTTAGTCGATCTATTTATTAGTAGATTTTTTCCTTAACTTTGTCTGCACATGTCTTTTTCTCTTGTTTTAGGTCCATCAGTGTAAGAAATGTTAACTTAATACATTCCATGTTTATCGATAGCTTATAAACTTTTTCGGTGAGATCAGTGGTCTGGATGGAATTTGCTGCGATTGCAGTGAGTTCCGCAATTCGGTGTGCCAATTCAGAGATTTTCTCTTAATGTCCGTTTATATAAAGGTCTTTCATTTTCAATTCCTTCTCCATTTTGATATAGTCGTCTTGGTCATAATGGCATCATCTACACAGAGTGGATAAATCCATTTCAAGTTTGTTACGTCCTCATCACTGATGTTTGCCTCTATAAACATACACTCCTTGTAGTAGCAACTGTTACAGCCATATCTTATCCACATTTTTCTGTCTCCCCTCGAAAATCAACATTGGGGAAACCAGCATATTTTTGCTGATTACCCTATGGCTTCAAATATCCATTTCCAAAACATGATAATAATTCGATGCCTTGGTAGGAATTTATCAACGAAAATCAATAATTACCATGAAATGAATGTACTGTGGATGACCAACATCTCTAGATCTCTGGTGGGTGTAATTTTATCACAAGGTTGTTGTTTAGTATTCTTCGTTAGAATTCATTATATGTACAGCAGGTGGTATTGTAATCTGCCAAAGGTTGTTTGGCAAACTGACGTCTGTTTTCGGCTAATCCTTCTTAAATGCTGCTTATTATCTCCCCTATATAATACAGAGCAAGTGTGTGAATATATATATATATATATATATATATATATTATATATATATATATATATATATATATAATATCAAGACTATATATATATATATATATATATATATATATATATATATATATATATATATATATATATATCTTTTTTTCTTTTCAGTAACGCTCAGCACACTCCATCTCTGAGGTAGTGTGTAAAGGGAATAGTTATATCCTGGTGAAAGGGGTGCGTATGTGTATGTTTGCAAATCTGTCTTAACATTTAGCCGTCATATTTGACGGGTCACATGCACTAGTAAGTAATAGGCAACTGGTGGAGAACATTCAACCTAAAAGAGAGAGCATTGAAAACTTGTTTCAATTTAATGTTTGCTCATTTCTTGTCTGACACTCCTAAGCCATTAGTGTCGTGCAATGAGCTCTCAACAGGTCTCATTTAAGCCCGAGTGTCTTCCGTCTCGTTTGAAGTAAGGTTATTGACCCCAAATGGAGTGACTTGGGTGTGATGTCTTCTTGGAATGAAGTACGAACCAAAACAAGGTAATGGTACATTATGGACGTGAAACGAGGTTTTGATTCGGAGTGAAGTCAAATACAGTATATAAAAATAGAAAGGCACTCAGTAGAGACCATGCCTTCGCCATGCCAAACAATCAAATTTTGTTGTGAACTCCACTGCGTACTTGTACTTAGTTATTTATCTTCAAAATGTAATGGATTTGTCCTTGGATCGTAATCACATGTCCCTGAAGTTTTGTTGAAATTAGTTCTGCAGTTTGCCTAGTGTTAAAAAAAAAGAATACATTGTGAAGATTTTCAAAATACTGCTGCCTGCTTGTACTTTGTTTTAATATACCCAAAATGTTACAGATTCATCCTTGGGTCATACCAAACATGACTACCAAGTTTGGTCAAAATCAGTACAGTAATATTTATGTAAAATTACTCGCAAACAAATAAACTAACAAACAGACAAGGGTGGATGCATACCCTTCGCAAATTCTTCGATTTTGGTGAAGGCAACAAAGTTAAGGGAACGGCATAAGGTCGCTACTCTTAATGAGGTCACTAAGACAAAATAGGGCACAGTAGCTGACTTAGAGTGAGGTCACCGATCAAGGTTACTTGACGTGAACTGGAGTCACTGATCAAAAATTGTTTCTTGAACTTAAAAGGAGGTGAGGTCACTGACCGGGAATTAGTTGAATAGCGTTAAATTGATTGATTGACATGAAATAAGGCCATTGACCTTAAATAAGGACATTTGCCTCAAACAAGGCTTCTAAAGGTTGATCTTAAACATCACCAACGTTTCAAAGTGATTAAGCAACCACTTGTCCCCCATTTGATTCATCTGCCAATTAGGTTGTTTGCTATTGATACTTGTGAATACTAGTGTCAGGTCTACTTAGACAGGATATTGCGACCCATGAAACTCGAATGCAGTAAAGGGTATATTAAACGTTTCACCAACATTGATTCCTTTGAAACGTGTATAAATTATGGAATATCTTTGTTGTGTTGATATTCACGAAGACACTTGAATTATTATTATTATTAAATAGTTCAGAAAGCCACAGAGTAAATTGATAGATTGGCAAAACCTGCTACAACGCATTCGGGTCTTTTTTTTTTTTTTTTTTTTTTTTTTTTCTTTCCTTTTTTACAATGTCTGGTTTTTTGCAATCCCATTTCAAAACGCACACTTGTCTTTTATTGTCATTGAATTTTTAGATGAAATTTTTCAGTTGCAGAATGCACCATATATTCTTGCATCTATGAAAACCAAACTTTATTTGTAAGAATTAGAAATATGATGTTCGACTGCTTTTATCTTCTTAGTCATATGCTACTTGAGGTTTCTGAACAAGTTCTCGTAAGACTAGGTAACACGTAGTTCAGATTACATTTGGAGGCATGTTCGTTATAAGGATAGGCAATGGGCAGTACTCCTGTGGTTAAGTTGTTAAGTACACGCCTTCAGTGTCCTGTTGCTGCTTGCACCAGACCAGTAAAGTCAGTTATAAGTTTCAGGCTCTCATTTTCTCTACAAATTATTGGCTTAAATTGTACTTTTAGCCTTCCTCTTAAGCATGACCTGTGTCTGTATGAGGAGCCCCTCTCCATAACCAAACATAATGTTTTAACGGTATGTTTCTTTTCTCCGCTTTATGGCCTTTGCGAAACAATTCTTTTAGGTCCTGATGAAAGAAAAAGGAAATCCAGCCTGTCATATATATCATGTCACACATTTTGTCTATATTAAACGTCTAACAGTCTCATTTCCAAGGCAATTTCATTTCGGAGATCCGTGACCTTTGTGAAATTGCTTCTTGTCAAGGACAGCCTGCTTTTACCATCGAAAGCAACTCTCTCTCTCTCTCTCTCTCTCTCTCTCTCTCTCTCTCTCTCTCTCTCTCTCTCTCTCTCTCTCTCTCTCTCTCTCTCTCTCTCTTTCTCTCTCTCTCTCGTCTAATCATCGTCATATTAGATGTACACCCAAGGAATATGTGGTATCAGGGAGATGTGGGGACTGCGTGATATAGAGCAAATTTGTTAGTTCGACAATTAGGTTTAAGATTGAGTGGGGGAGTAGTAAATGTCTTATGGAGTAAGTGTGTCTTTTTCTTATATGGGCCAGCTTTGTAAGAGTCGAATTCAACTCATTGGCCTGGATAATCTCCCCCTTTTAATAATAACTCGGGGAGAGAGTTGGAGAACAAAGAAGGGTCTTTGTGCTAGGTGATACAAATGCAATTGTTTGAGACAGAAAAAGAGATGATGTTGTGGGCAGTTTTGAAGCTCTTTGGGGGTTATTGAGAAAGAAATTTTTGAAATATGTTTGTAAATTCTCTTTGATTGTTGGAAATGCATTCTTTCAAAAGAAAAATATCTACAATATTTGCAGAGCTTGTATGATGATGATTTAGGTCAGTATTTAAGGAAGAAAAAGTTGATGGTTGTAAAGGCGAGAAGATGAGTAGCTAGATGTCTATCTGATCATT
>NC_090754.1:64400995-64418495 GCF_036898095.1 Palaemon carinicauda
TTCCACTGAAGAAAGCCAATGGACTGGGCAATCCGTTGATCATTTGATTGAGTACTGCCCCTAAGGCAATGTTACTGGCATTAGTGGAGAGTAGGAGGGGTACAGATGGCACGAGAAAGATGAGAGTCGTAGTAGTTGATACGGCTTTCTTTGCATTGAAGGAGGACCTACCTCATGTTTTTTGGTTTGCCCTAGAGGGAGTTATAGAGGGGGCGAGAGTGGCAGCAATGGCAGGAAAGAACTGGTGACAATCGAGGGCATAGGGAAGTTCTGTACTACTGATACCTTCTCAGGGAGTGGGTGAATATCCTCATGAGTGATGCAATGATCCAAGAATGGCACTTCCACGGCACCAAAGGTACACTTTTTGTAACCGATTACAAGGTTGTGTTGCAGCAGGCAGTTGAGGCTGATGCATAGTTGATGAATTTGATACTCTTTGGAGGGGGAGAATATTAGTATGTCATGTACATAACATACACAGAATGGGAGGTCTCTAAAGGTACCATCCATGAGTCGTTGAAATGTAGCCCCTGTGTTACGAAAGCCAAAGCTGGAAAAATTTGAGGGTTGATGATGGAAGGCTTCTGGATGTCTTCTGGGGTTGTAGGCACCTGATGATACCCCTTCAGGGGGTTGAGGGTCAAGAATACTTCAGCAACGTGAAGGTAGTTGGTGATGACGTCAGGGAGGGGTTAGTGGTCTGGTTCCATCTATATGTTAAGACTCCTATAATCCCCTCATGATTGTAGGAAACCATCTTTTTGCAAGATGTGCAGGGACGATGACCATGGTCTTGTGGACTTTTGACAAAGTTCTTATTCCTTCCATTTTGGGGAATGTGCTTCTAGCAGCAGCCAAATTGTCGTGTGCTGTGCTTCTAGCAGCAGCCAAATTGTCTTGTGCCAAATGTCTGAATCTTGTAAACACTTTGTCCCGTTGTCTTTATATGGTGAAAGATACTGTGCTTGGCAGGAACCATAGATGTCTGGTATAGTTTTGCCTGAAAAAAACATTGTGATATGAAATGAAATGTGCATAGGCATCTGTTGATGTGCTTTTGTGGAGAGTGAGAGTGGAGGGAGCAAATGATACAGTGTGGATAGGTAAGAGCTGAGGGTTGAGGTGTGTTATCGACTGTTAGGTGGAAATGGGCAATGAAATCGGCACCGATGAGAGGCAGTGTAACATCATCGATGAGGAAATCCCACCGAAACTTGGTGCTTTAAAACGAGTTTCAGCCTCTCATAACCGTTGGTGGCCATCAGATGAATATCAGCAGGCTTGGAATGATGGGGTTGGGCCCTTAGGAGGAAATGAGGTACATTAGATTCTGAATCATGCAAAACGAAGATTAGTTAATGGGGATGTATGGTGTTCTACTTATACGTTATTTGATCATTGACATCTGGTAGCACATTTCCAAGTAGCAGCCCAGAATCTGGAGAGGTAGTAGCACAACTGATGGCAGTGGGCATCATCCATTGGCTGTTGAGCTCATTAGTTGGTACGCGGGCATGGGTTGGCATAGGGAGTTGGTAGGTGGCTTCATCACAGCCCAGGCTTGTTGTTAGGTGGAAGACGATGTTCTACAACATTCACCTCCAATCGGTGTTGTATGATTCTCCCCTTCATTAGGAGTGGAGTTCTTGATGGTGGCCCTCTTAATGAGAGAATGCCATGATGAAGTCATTGAGCTTCAGCGCGGCATTTCATTCCCCTGCTGAAACTTGGAGACGGGCAAGAGGGCTCTCGAACTCTGGGAAATTGCTCCCCAAGTTCGAATCTAAATTTCTCTCCCTTTCCTCTATTTCTTCTGCTCAATATTACTTCGACCTTCTCCTAATTTTATCAACTTTCTTTTGTCTTGCTGTCCTAATTCTATGAGTATTATTTCTCTTAAGTTTATATATATATATATATATATATATATATATATATATATATATATATATATATATATATATATAGATGTATGCATATATTTATATATATTTATTTTATTTGATCATATATTTATTTATATATTTATTTTTATTTTATTTAAATGGCGTGGATATTTCCACATTTGTTATTACTGCCTGCTTAGATGAATGGGAGAAGGGATCACGGTTGGGAGGTATTCGCACTCAAAGCTATATATGAGAGTGTTGGATGATCTCAGCCTTCCCAAAAATGGTTTGGACCTTTATGGCAGAACTACTCTCAAGGGTTGGGTCATCGGAATCCGGGTGGATCCAATCCTTGAGGTGGGACTCTTGGCTTTTGGCCGGAAGCCCATCATTACAGATATGGGAAGGATGATTCCATATATCCTTGGTTTCAATCCTAACAGGCGGGTTTAGCTTACACCTGTGCCTCTATATCTGTTTTGATGCTGTCCTTCGGGTAGGGTATGGAGTGGACCATCTGGGAAGTATACTCTCATTGTGGCGATAGTTGAGAATGCAAATTTTCTTTCCAACGTATGATACTTTCTTAAAATTCACATCAGGCAAACCAACAAAACAACCAACAAAAAACAAAGAAAATCTCACCCTTAACTGTGGACCCTTCAAATACTGACTCCCCATCCCCTGGATTTGCTGACACCCCCCCCCCCCCCCCCCGGCACTGTTGACGACCTCTGATAATGTGAATAGGGAAAGTTCTGTTGATGACCTCGGAACGGGAAAGGACCATTCTACTGATATTTCAAAATCGAGTAATTTGAGTAACACGAGGAAACTTCGAATCCTTCATGTTACTCAAATTTCAATAGAGACAAATTATGATGATCTATATAAAGATTTGAATGCTATGGATGTATAAAAGAAATAAGGATGAAACTTGAAGCTGAAACATGGGATTCTTGGATACCTTTCAGTAGTTATGACGAATCATTTAGTGCAATAATTAACTTGAATAATATTAAAATCAATAACTTCAATGTCGTGGCTGCTCTCTGCGATAAGGTACCAAAGGACTTGGATGTGTATAGGACTGCCGATTGGTTGGAAAAAGACGCAGATTTAGTTATGCCCTCCCAGAGAAAGCCGAAACCACCGATGTGGCTTATAGCTGAATCAAAGGGTGTTACAGGGAATTACTTTAAAATATGCAAATTGATTCAGAAAAAAGTAGGAACTATTGCACCTGGCGATGTATCTCATTTTGGAAAAAATAGTTTCCTCATTCATGCCAAATCAAGTACACAGTCTGTAATACTGTCTAACATATGATGATGATATGCCAAACCCCACCTAAATTTTAGTTTCGGAAGGGGAGTAGTTTTTAACAGAGATCTGTATGAATTTACAGAGGAGGAGATACTGGGCCAGACCCCACGTAAATTTTAGCTACGGAAGGGGAGTAGTTTTTAACAGTGATCTGTATGAATTTACAGAGGAGGAGATACTAGGCATGTGTCCATTAAATGTATGGAAAGTTCACAAAGTCCCAGGTACATCAATGATAATCCTTACGTTTCAGGATGCTAATGTACCTTTTCATATTGTTATTGAGAACGAAAGGATTAAAGTAAGACCATTCAAACAGAAGCCACTGCAATGCTTTAATTGTTTTAAATTTGGGCACCCGTCTAAAGTTTGCAAAAATGAGAAAATGTGTGGTATTTGCTCCAAATCTTACCATGGAGAGTGTGCACTTGGAGCCAGGTGTTTAAATTGCAGCTCAAATCATAAATCCACAGACAAAAGCTGCGAGCTATATAAGTTGGAGGAAGCTGCCCCCAACAAATCTAACTTAGAACATATAAGTGTGACCCATGCCAAAAGACTCTTAAGTAAATCAAATACATATGCTAAGGCATTAAAATCAAACCAACCTAGTACTGCCAATAGCTTAAAAAAAAGTATACCATCTGATAAAATATCAAATAACGAGGTAACCATATTACCTCCATTGCCCATTGCTGTACAGCCTTCGTCCCCCATTACAAAATATAGTACAAGCCTCTCTCAGGCTGTGTCCTTGCCTGATTTGATGGAGGTTCCAGAGACTAACTTACCTGATGCACCTGTAGTGGGAAAGGTGCAAAAACCTAGAATCCCACCATCTATTAATCGTAAAAGAGAGAGACCTCCATCTCTCTCTCCCCCCTCCATTAGAAACATTAAAGTTATGACATCAATTAAATTTGATGTTTTGTTTGTTGATGTTTCTAATGAACCAGAAGATAAACTGAATAAATCAAAAATTCAAGGTGAGGTCCACCATCCACCTCAACAAATAGATCAAAAGGATACAAAGAAAAACACAAATGTAAAACCCAACATAACAAGACCATCTCTGAAGAAACCTACAGGTAATAATGTTGGATTAAAAACTGCTAATGGGAAGACCTCATCCAAGATGTCTTCCAGAAATAATCCATAGTTTTCTCCTCCATTTTGCAATGGAACTGTCAGGGTTTAGGGACTAAATATGCTTAAGCTCCTAATTCATGAACATTCCCGCATAATTGTATGTCTACAGGAAAGTATGCTTGATGCTAACACTCCTAGTCCGCAAGAGTATGTTAGCTATAGAACAACATATAATCAACAAACAGGGAGCCATGGCGGAATTCTCATGTACATTCGTCGAGATGTTCCCCAAATACCTATGTCTATATGTACAACCATGCAGGCAGAGGTTGTACAAATTGATATAGGGAGAAAATATACAATATGCTCTCTATACTTATCTCCAAATGATAATATTTTATATGATGATTTAGCAGAGGTCATTCAACAACTCCCTCGACCTTTTCTCTTACTGGGAGATATGCTTGGTAGACATCTTTATTGGGGGGGGGGGTGATGTTTTGGCAAACACAAGGGGCAATATTATCCCACCAATTGTGGGGAATGAGGATGTGGGACTCCTAAATACAGGAGAGCCCACGCACTTCTATGTTCAGACAGGTACCTTGTCATGCATTGACCTTTCAATTGCAAGTTCTAACTGCCTTCTTGATTTTGATTGGAGGACATTAGATGATTGGCATACTAGTGATCATGCACCAATCATTATAAACACCAACAAGGGTCCGCATTTACAAAGATTGCCACGATGGAATCTTGACAAGGCAGACTTGGTTAAATTTTCTGAGCTTAGTGAAATCGAAGGGAGTGCAGAACAGTTTGAAAGTACTGATGATGCCATAGACCTACTGAATGAAACCTCCATACAGCAGGAATTAATTCGATTCCCAAAACCACAGGACTATTCAAAAGACGACCAGTCCCGTGGTGGTCTTCAGAATTAACAGCCTTGCACAGTGCCACCAGAAAATCTCTTGACCAGATTGTTTAGACACCGTAAAGATGAAAATTTGATAACATACAAAAAGTATAGAGCACAGTTCCGTCGTGCCATGAAAGAAGCTAGACGCCAATCTTGGGTGGCTTTTGTTTCCTCCATTAATAGTAGAACACCACCATCTTCTGTATGGAGGAAAATAAAAGATTGCAGGCAAATTTACCCCAAACCCACCACCAGTGTTGAAAGTGAATGGTCAGTATGTGACTGAAGGAAAAAGAGTTAGCAATACCCCGGCTGACCATTTTTCAAATGTATCGTACAAGAGTATAACAGCTCCTGGTCACCTGTACAAGAGCATTGAAGAAAAGAAAATTTTAAATTTTGCAACAGTAAGGGAAGAGTCATATAATTCTCCTTTCACTGAAAGAGAATATGATTCGGCGCTTTCCACTTGTAACGATACAGCCCCTGGACCCGATGTAATTCCATATGCAATGATTAAACATGTATATTTTAATACAAAGTTATTTATTTTAAGCATTATTAATAGAATATGGCATGATCATAGTTATTCAAGTGTTTGGGAACTAACCATTATTTTAGCCTTTTTAAAACCCGGTAAGGACAAGTTTTTAGCAGCAAACTACCGACCTATTGCATTGACATCTTGTTTATGTAAAATTATGGAGAAGATGGTCAATGCAAGGCTGATGTGGTACCTTGAAAAGAAGGGTATTTTATCACCGATTCAATGTGGATTCGGAAAAATGCACTCAACGACTGATGTGTTGTTAAGACTTGAGTCCTCTATTTGTGAAGCGTTTGCTTCCAAACAGCACTATGTAACAGTCTTTTTTTTTTACCTTGAAAAGGCATATGATATCACTTGGAGATATGGTATACTTGATACAATTCATGAATTGGGATTGAGAGGAGAGCTGCCACTATTTATTCAGGCATTTCTTTCGAATAGAGTTTTTCAAGTGAGAGTGGGGGAAACTATCAGAAAGTAAATGCTAGGAAGGAGGAGTTCCTCAAGGTAATGTGCTGAGTGTAACCCTTTTGCACTAACAATTAATGGGATAAACCTCAGCCACTCCCCGGGATGTTCTCTCAACATTATTTGTGGATGATCTCTCCATATCATTTGTTGGAGCTAGAATGGCAATGGTTGAGAGAAAACTACAACTCTCAATCAACAAAATTATCCAGTGGGCCGGTATGAATGTATTTAAGTTCTCAACAAGTAAAACTAATATTGTACATTTCTGTCATATCCAGGGAGCACATCCAGACCCGGATGTATACATTAAAGGTCAACTGATTCCATGTGTAGAGGAACCTAAATTTTTAGGTTTGATATTTGATTGTAGACTTACATGGGTTTCCCACCTAAAAGCATTAAAAGCTAAATGTGTTGAGGCTCTGAATCTTTTAAAAGTATTATCCCATACATCATGAGGGGCAGACTGCAATATTCTAAAATTATACAAGGCCTTGATTTTTTCCAAAATTAGTAATGGATATGAAATATATTCTTCAGCCACCCAAGCCGGTTAAAAATATTAGATTCAATACATCATGCTGGTATAAGATTGTCCACAGGATTGTTTAGAACCTCACCTATCCTAAGTCTCCTTGTTGATGCTGGAGAGTTACCTCCAGACCTTTACTGAATGTCTTCCATTCTTCGGTATTGGTTTAGATTGCAAAGACTCCCTAACTTTAGCCTTTCAGACTGCAAGCCTTGTAAGACACACATCATACTTTGAGTTGCACTCATAATCTCCTCAACCTTATGGCTTTCAGGTGAAACGATTATTAAACAGTCTGGATATAAATAGAAGTAAGTTACTTCCATTCAAGGTATCATTAGCGCCTCCATGGAAATTACCAGAGATATCTTTTTGTAAATACTTTATTGGAGTTAAGAAGAATATGACTGACCAAGAAGCCAGATCTCTTTTTATGGAACATGTTGAAGAACATAGAGGATCGACTTTTATATATACTGATTGCTCCAAATCTGATGCTGGCGTTGGATTTGGAGTACATAGTAATGGTTTCAATTGTAGAGGTGCACTTCCTCTAACTGCTTCCATATTACTGCCTAACTGTATGGTATATTAACCGCTATTGAGAAAATAGCGTTGAAGAAGGAGGGTAATTTTACAATTTTTAGTGATGCAAGGAGTGTCCTTCAAGCTTTAAAAGTTTTTAATTCTAGTAACCCTCTAGTTTTAAAGATTTTAGAATGGCTTTTTATAATTGGACGGAGAAGTATAATGGTTCGATTCTGTAGGGTTCCAGCACATGTAGGTGTGTTTGGGAATGAGAAGGCAAATTCCCTGGCAAAGAATGCTGCAAAGGTATCCCATTCTGTGTAATGATTTCCTACCTATCATCAAGAAATTGCTTTGCAATAAATGGCAACAGCACTGGGATAGTCTAGATGGCAATAAAATGAGAAACGTAACAAATGTCATATCTCCTTGGAGGTACAACATGATGCCCCGAAAATGGGAGAAGTCTTTTTGTCGTCTCCTTATTGGTCACACTCGGTTGACACATGAGCTTCTGCTGAAGGGCCAACACAACTGTATTGTGATGACTGTTTAGTACCTCTAACAGTGAGGCATTTGTTGACCGAATGCCCCAATTATAATAACTTAAGGAATAGATCTTTGTTTGAGGCTCGAGGTGAGAGTGGCAGGTTCATCCTTGCCAAGATTCTTGGACGTGATGTTTCCTACTATGCAAGTGGCATTTTTAGATTTAGTTCAGAAGCAGGTCTTTTGAAAACTATCCAACTTTTTTAATGACATTCAACCTTTATGGTTTTAATTGAATATTCTTTAATTTTTTATATATGTAAACTACTGTAAATGATATCGGCGTCAATGACCTTAGATGTCAGGATGCCTGAAAACTTTAAATCAATCAATCAATCTTGATGGTGGGGAAGTGGCGGTCCATGGGGGTTTGGTCATCAGGTCCCTAATGGGTAAGGAATCAACATCGGAAAGGGACGTTCCAGCAGGCATTGTGCACGAAGCACAAAATAGGTTCACTTCATGAGAGGAACCGTTTGCAGCAGTCTGAAGGTAAGCAATACTGATAATTTCCTCTGTGGCTATCAACCCCAATTGATCCCCCAGCAGTTGTTTAGAAAGCTGAAAAATCTTGGCTACAGGGATGGCAGGCAACAGAGACTACTGCTCCAGGAGGAATGATTTCAGGGCATCAAATAGTACTTGCTGGTGCATCTCTTTGCTTGCAAAGCCATTTGGCGATTTCTGGGAAGGTGTCGGCAGGAATCACTGTGAGAACGTAGTTGGGTTTGGTGGTTGAGCAGGTCACGCCCTTGAAACGTAATATAATCGTGGTATGCTGAAACTAGGCAAATGCACGTCAGCTGGCGAAAGGCAAGAGCCTCACTGCGGCAGCGTACACAGATGACTCATGGTCAGTGCTGGGCATTCTTGGAGTATACGACATTCGAAGCAGTTAGCTGCGAGGGGCCCTTGGTATTTGAAGCACTATGGCATCACTGTGATGGGAGCATTTGAAACTGCTAATGCAAAGGGCAGCACCCAAACAACTCCATTTATTTACTGATAACAGAGATATTTATAGACCCCAAAGGGTCACATAAACGTGACAATTGTATGTTAACAATAAACAGCATTTGTTGTTAACATTGATATTTTCATAAAAAATAGATATAACAATGGAATGATAATAGAATTTAAATTAACTTGGCACTCCAAGGGAATGTGTTGTCACCTATGTTTTAATCCTCCTCTTGCATTTTTTAATGCATAGAACAATTGGGGATGATGGAGAAAGATTGGACTGGATTGGTAATACGAAATTAGCTAACCTAGAATATGCTGATGACACTGTTCTTATTAGCAGAACCCCACAGGACTTGCAAAGCTTGCTTACCAGAATACATAAAATAACATATGAGGTTGGGCTCAAGATAAATAGAAAAAAGACAGATGATGATGGGAACAGAATATGCAATAGAAGATGAAATATCATTGGAAGGAGAAACGATTAATGAGGTAGAATTATTTAAATATGTAGGAACTAGGATCCTTAATACAGGGTATTTAGAATTGGATTTTAATGAAAGATTGAAAAAAGCAAATCAGACTATGGCTAGGTTGAGTAAAATTTGGAAATCAAATCGCCTGAAATTACTTATAAAAACCAGGCTTTGTATGTGGTTAGAAAGATCGGTGTTACTGTGTGGACAAGAGTCGTGGTATGACAATGAAACAAAATTCAACATATTTTGTAGACTTGAGAAAACAGTCCTAGGAAGGAATATTGGGAGTTAAATGGCAGGACAGGAAACTTTTATTTTACTCGAGTGCCACAAGACACTAGAAGAATTAGAAGACCCAGGCCTACATGGCAGAGGACTATGAAGGTTGAAGTAGATGATGAATGGAGATGTATCGATTTAAAAGCTCAAGATAGAGACGACTGACGAAATCTAACGGAGGCCCTTTGCGTCAGTAGGCGTAGTAGGAGATGATTATTATTATTATTATTATTATTATTATTATTATTATTATTATTATTATTATTATTATACAAATGTCGATGAATCGGTAATGGTTCCAACCTACCCTGATACGAACGGTAAAAGAAAACATAAAATAAAATGGCGTATTTTTAGATTATTCGGGAATACGGGAACAATTAGAATATATCAAAGCTCGAAGGAACAACAGCTAAAATGTCCCCTATAAATGCTCCTATAGTTCTAGTTTGTCTCATTTACAAATCATTAGGTTAACTATATTATATATGCCGATATCTCTGATGAAGTCCGATCTTTGTTTAATCTGTCATTCCTTGACTTTACATTCCCCCATTTGTGCAGAGGCGCCAGCAACGGCACATAAATTATTGTTTTTTTTTTTTTTTTTGCGGAGCATTGGACATGTGGCCAGCAACCTCACGCCAAAAGTGAATGCTTTTTATACTAGGCAGGCAGTTAATTCTAATAGCCAGGCCTTCTCCATCATGAGGCTCAATACTACACAGTATTCTAGAAGTTTTATTCCAGCTGTGACCAAGTTGTGGAATGATCTTCCCAATCGGATTGTTGAATCAGTAGAACTTCAAAAGTTCAAAGTTGCAGCAAATGTTTTTATGTCGAACAGGCTGACATAAGTCTTTTTATAGTTTATATATTACATATCTGTTTTGACCTTGTTACTGTTTGTAGAATAATTTATTGTTAATTTGTTCTCATCATTTATTTATCGCCTTATTTCCTTTATTCACTGGACTATTTTTCCCTGTTGAAGCCCTTGGGCTTATAGCATCTTGCTTTTCCAACTAGGGTTGTAGCTTGGCTAGTAATAATAATAATAATAACGAAACAAAGGTTTCTGGGTCAAGCTATGGTGGATCGCAAATCGTCCCGAGTATCCAACTGATTAATCGATTGTGTAGACGTTTTTATTCATTACTGGAAATGCGTATTTGATTCTATGTTGAATATTTCTAAATTAGCTGAACATCGAGGTTTTAATTCTTTCTCATTAAGCAAATCTTTATTACGTCCGACGCAGCGTTACCTTTTAATAACATTTCCTGTAATTGCGAAACTGAGGTCATTGGCATCGGGTAACTCTCTCTCTCTCTCTCTCCTCTCTCTCTCTCTCTCTCTCTCTCTCTCTCTCTCTCTCTCTCTCTCTCTCTCTCTCTCTCTCTCTCTCTTTTCCACGTAGGTGGAGGGTCTACCGTGCACATGACGGGCTGTTCTTTATACGTTATTGAGAGAGAGAGAGAGAGAGAGAGAGAGAGAGAGAGAGAGAGAGAGAGAGAGAGAGATTGTTACAATCCCTTTGTAAAGGTTTTATTTCAGTAACTTTTATTACCATATGAAATCTTAGGAATATTTCAATTTCATTATTATTTTTTACTGAGTATCAGGTTTTCGAATTTATCCTAATAATAATTCGAATATTGTTGAATAATAATTTTTGATACCATTACACAACATCAAATCTACTAGTCCACCACGGTAAAAGAAAGTTGATTTCCTTAGCTTCCAAAAATTTGTGTTCACAGGGAAGATTTGAGAGATTAAACTCAAACACACACATAATTAACAAGTATGGAACTGACAGCAAAAAATGAGAAATAAAAACTTCATAGGTTTTCTCCTCTTCAAAAACGAGGTTATTTTCCTTTGGGAAACTCAAGACGTCTTTGACATTTGAGTTTTCCTAACTCTCAGGCTACTACTTTTCCAGATTACGAGGTCATCAACCCTTTGCCTTTTAGCCTCAAAGTTGTAAAGGTTCATTTTGTTTGAGATAGTAAGTTGAAACGAAGGAGTTGTATATATTTATATATGTACATATATTTAATGTATATTATATATGTACACACACACACACACACACATATATATATATATATATATATGTGTGTGTGTATGTATATATATATACTGTGTGTATATATATACAGTGTGTATATATATATATATATATAGTGTGTATATATATACAGTGTGTATATATATATATATATATATATAGATATATATAGACAGAGAGAGAGAGAGAGAGAGAGAGAGAGAGAGAGAGAGAGAGTTTCTTTGTAATAAAAATCTTACAGATGCCGTAGAAGAATTTTATAGCATCAGTCATAGAATTGTACGATTGATTATCAAACTAAATCAAAAGTCTAAACTGAAGATCATTCAAACGTATGCACCAACAACATCCCATTAACAGGAAGAACTAGAATTATTTATGTTGATATGAATATATCTTTGAAAAGAGCACATGACTCAATTTATTGTTGTAGATTTCCTGGCCCTTGTGACCAAGCATGGACTCTAGCAATTCTGCAGCCAGTAGAGACTCGATTTGCATTTTTTTGAGTGATTTTAATGCTAAAGTAGCGCATAAGAAGTAAGGAGAATCAGCAGTAGGTAAATATGGATTAGGCACAAGAAATGACAGTAGCCATAATTGTACAGTTTGCTGAAAGAAACAATATAATAATCATGAACAGTTAAAAAAAAAAAAAAAAAAAAAAAAAACGAAAAATTGTCATGGTGAAGCCCAAATTGAGATGTTAATTCAACTTGATATGTAACAATAATAAACAAGTTGTAGTCAGGCGTCCGTAGATTGGTGAGAAGTAAAATTTTTCTAGATCTAAGAAAAGAAAGATAAAAATTGAATTTAATAGAAAAAAAAACACTTGTAAGAGGAAAATCTGTTGAGTTTATTTTAGCAATCCAAAATAGGTACTCCCAGCTACACGATGAAATGGAAGCAAGAACAGAAAAAATGAACAGTAATTTGACAAAATTTGTATTGGAATTTGCACAAGAGACAGCTGGCAAAGTTCATAAACACTACAAACTTAGTAAAGAAAAGAAATACAATGAAGCTAAAATCTAAAAGAGGTGAAATGTAAGTAACAACTATCCAAAACAATAAAACAAACTAAAACCCAAAGACATTTGTAAATACAATCAAACCAAAACTGAGGAAACACCAAAGAAAGGAAGAAGCATCAAATTGATGAAAAGAAAGCTTGGAATGTGGTGCCAACTGATATTTGCTTTAAAGGATGAAATTGGAAATTTCAACGAAAGAGATTGAGTAATGAAAATTGGAATGGATTTCTACATAATGCTATACAATAGTGATATAATGAATAGAAATAATGAAGCACCTGAGCCGGGACCAAAAGGAATAGTATGAGAAGTAAAAAAAAAAATAAAAGGAATGAGAAGAGCCAAAGCAGTGGAAAATTATGGCCTATCAACTGATTTACGGTGATAACACTGTAGATGGGGGATATTTCAATGGTAGTAGGTTGACCAGGGCTCCAGCCACCGGTTAAGATACTACCGCTAGAGAGTTATGGGGTCCTTTGATTGGGCAGACAGTACTACATTGGACACCTCTCTCTGTTTACGGCTTATTTTTTCCTTTCCATGCACATACACAGAATGATTTTCCCTATCATTCTTCTGTGTCATACACTTGACAACACCGAGATTACCAAATAATTCTTCTTCACTGAAGAGGTAAGCTACTGTATTATAATTGTCAGTGGCTTCTTCTCTCTTGGTAAGGGTAGAAGAGACTTTAGCTATGTTAAGCAGCTCTTCTAGGAGAAGGACACTCCAAAATCAAACCCTTGTTCTCTAGTCTTGGGTAGTGCCATAGCCTCTGTACCATGGTCTTCCACTGGCTTGTGGTAGAGTTCTCTTGCTTGAGGGTACACTTGTGGACACTATTCTATCTATTTTTTTCTTCCTCTTGTTTTTTTGAAATGGTATGTTGGTCAGGCTGAATAGAAGGGCCATGGATGCTTGGTGATTTATCAAGAAGTTGTCTTTTCCCTATGTTTCTTTTTTTCTTTTTAAAACCATCCCTACTGTCCCCCCTTCAGTTGAAGTGGCTATCCTGAAGCGTAATTAGCCTGGCATGGTGTATCGGCTCCGCCACGTTGACCAGTTTTTCCGACTTTTTATCTTTTGTCAATGGATTTTATCAATCACTTTTTTTGGACATATTGTTTTTGTTATCATTATTGTTAATTTAGTTTTTAAGTATGATGCATCTTTTTTATTGCCATTAATTCTTATTCTGTCTGGCGACATTGAGCGAAATCCTGTACCAGTGTGTCCTAGACTTCGTCAATGTCGTCTTCTGTATTGCAATATTCGTGGCCTGCATGCAAATATTCAGAACCTTACGGTTGCATCCAGATAACATGATATTCTTTTATGCTCAGAAACATTGGTTTCTAATATGAGGCACTCAGCTGAGCTACTTATAACTGGTTTTAAGAAGCTAATTATTTTGAAACGGGATTCCATTCCTAGAGCCAGGGGAATGGCGCTGTATATCAGGACTGAGCACCCTACTTCTAATAAGTCTTGCTATGAATGTGGATGCCTTGAGATTCAGTAAAAAAAGTTTGTGGCAGGCATAACAACTTTTATATGTGTTCGATTTACCGGAATCCAGACGTGGATGATTCTATCTTCAACCGACTTCTTACCATTATGGCCAAGATACATTAAGTGGATAGAAAGGCCTCTTTTGTTTTTGTTGGGGATTTTAATGCTCACTATAGGGAGTGGTTAAATTCTGTTTCTCCTACTGATCACCATGGCTTAAGATCTTTGGAATTTGTCTCTGAATCAGGCTGTTAGCAAATAATAAGTGAAGCTACTCACAGATCTGGTAACTGCTTGGACCTCGTATACACTGACTCCCCTGGTATTATAACAAGTAAGGTTGGTTCTCCAGTTGAGACATCTGATCATGCCTTTATGTCATTAGTAGTGAAGACTAAATAGCCTGTCCCTGATGTATCATACTCATGTAAGATTTATATAAAATCTCAAGCAGAATGGAATGGCATTTTGAGTGATCTTTTGAGCTTGAATTGGTCATATTTGTTAAATATTGTTGATCCTCATGTTCCTTTGAATGAGAATCTAGTAACATAATTTATAGGCATATCCCTTCTTGTGTGCTAAGGTACAGAGTGAAGGACAAACCGTGGTTCAATGATGATTGCAGACGTGCTTATTTATTAATATCTCTCCCTATACTCATATAAACCATATCTACATTTTAAACACTATTTAAATACAAAATTTCTTTTCCTGTACACAAAACCTCATAAATCAAGAACAAAAATAAATTCGAAACACTCACTAGTATAAATACTAAAACTTGATTGATGATAATGATGATTGGATGTACATTACTGAACAATGTAGTTGATGGTAAATGACGGAAAAAATCTAATGCTTCGTTTAAGAAATAACACGTCAAACAATATACACAAACATGAGAAAAAAAAGAAATTTTTAAACATGATAAACAAGAGAATAATAATCATCACTTACTTTTCAATGGAGACGATGATGCAGAGCAAGATGATTGGTGGTTAGCGGTGCTGAAGAGATGTACTGGTGGTGAAGTGTCTTCTTTTCCCTCACACCTCAGCTTATATCTCCTCCATCTCTTGACGTCAGCCCACGGGTGTGTTCACGTGGCGACAGCAATTTCAGGTGTGCCCAAGTTTTTATCCTTTCTTTGCCTTCTTCCAGCTCTCCTCTTAATAACTCAATGCTTCACGAGTCCAAAAATAAGGATGTCAGATGGCGCTGGTGTCGAGCGTTGGTGGGGTGGTCCAGACTGTTGCGATGGAGACCGCTATTACGGCACACCCCTCTTGTGTATATTGACGAAGGAATATTCTTGGAAGACGACCTGTGAATAGTGGCTTTCACACGCCCTTTCTTTATACACGACGCCCTTAGGGTGCTCGCGCGAGGGTAGTAACCTCTGCATACCAATACTTTATCTTTCTCTGGTATATTTAGAATATAATTATATCAGAAAAGTGACAAGAAGGACCTTTTCACCGGCGAACACAGGTCTCTCCCCAGAAATAGATTTTTCCTTCGTCAAAATCCCTTTTTTACTCCAGGTGTTTCACGTCTTCATCCTTTCTGCTGCTCCCAGGTGTTGTCAGGTGTTCCAGGTCTTCATCCTCCTTTTACTCCGCCCTTACACCTCACCTCTTCCCAGGTGTTGACATGTTAATCTTTTCCTATAAGTGTGCCCTAAATTCCTCAGTACTCTCCACCTCCCACGTGGTTCGGGCTTTCCTTAATAATAACTTACCCTAAAATATAATACCCACACAAAAATATACATATGAGAATGCAGCAAGGTATCACATGTAGCACACGTTTTGCTTTGCTTCGAAACAAAATAAATGTAAGAGCATGAAAAATGTAACTGATGAAATAAAATTAATGTTATCCCAAGCTACTTCTAACAAGGCTACGCGACCCCCCTGCCAAGGCTTCGCACCGGTTGGGAACCCCTGGTCCAGAGCAAGGAGAGTGGTTGGAAATGTTTTTGGTATAATCGCTTCAAGATTTAGAGTTTTCTATACATCAATACATCTGAAAAATATCCAGTATTGAAAAGGTTGTTATGGCGTGTGTTGTCTTTCACAATTATTTAAGAATGACTTGCCCTTCAGAATATTCTCCCGCAGAATGCTTCCATAGGGATGATATTTCAAACAGAATAACTGTGCCAGGGTAATCAGTGGCTCCTAATTCTGTTGCAAGTTTAGCGCACGGTCAAGGAATGCGAAACTATTCCAAAATTGCTAAAGACGTACATGTGAAATTTAAAGATTTCTTTAATAATGAGGGTGCAGTACCATGGCAAAAAGTCTTCGTGTAAACCTAATAAGAAAGTATAGGTGTAGGCTACTGTTTTGTGGAATGACATTATACAAATATTAAGATAAAGGTACTGTATTAATTTGTTGGGATGAAGTATTTTTAACTGAATTACATGGACCTACTTTCTGTTAATAAAATATAAAGTATATGAGTTCTTTCTCACTTACCTCATCATTCATGTTGTCAATATCCCCCAGATTAGAGAAGCTCTCTCATGGGACATCCTGATCTAATACAAACATCATCTCCTCATAAAACCAAAGTGATGTCGCAAATATATCATCTGCTGAGCTCCCAGATGTCTTCAAGCTTCTATTTTCTTGTGCTCTCTCCTAAAACTTGCTCGTAAGGAGTTTATTTTCTTCGTCACGGCGTCTCGTGGGCAGTCAGGCTCGAGTTCTTTCAATATTTCATGCAGATCCGCTATTCCTTTGTTTCAGGCTACTTTATTGGAATAGTCTTTGATTTAACTTTCCATAAAACTGGATGAGCCCGATATGCATGTATGAAATAAAGTACAACTTCCTTCTCATTCTTGCTTTCATTAATGGCAGCCATTATTCATTTCTTTGATGATGTTTCCTCTTGCAGGTTTGAATAACAACTGAGGTTCGATGCTCAACACCCGTTCACACGTTCACACCGTTCGTCAAACAATGTAGCTCCGCCCATAAAAGTCAAGATGAGCCTGACTTTCATCAAGCCGTTCGTCAAACACGCTCGACAACCAAATAGCCCGTTTACACGCTCGAACATCAATTCAAACACAGGGTTGTCGAACCAGGCTCGACGAGCTGTTCGCCTGTGTAAACCCTGCTTTAAAGTCAGCATCATTTCCACACATAAGTACACCATGAATCAAGGAGCTTTGGACTTCCTTCATAAGGAAATTCTGGTATAACATCCATTTCCAAAAATAGGCCAGTCTCGACCATATTGAAAACTTGTTCTTACAAACAGCCC
>NC_090754.1:64423495-64443495 GCF_036898095.1 Palaemon carinicauda
TGGAGAGAATAGGATCATTGCACACCAAATGATGCCCTCCAAAATCCAAATGAGGAAGTTCCAACAGGGACTAAACTCCCCAGAAAAGACTAATTAATATTAAACAGAGCAAAATCCAGAATAGGCAAGACTGGAGCAATACCTTCAAATGAGGACCGGGGCACCAGTGACTGCCTGTGTGGGCATGCAATGTAAACGATGGAGCATATCCTTCGTGATTGTGAACCGAGCAGATCAAGACCCTCTGGATACAAATGAAGCTACCAAAAAAAGGGCGCTAGTACTGGTACTGTAAGATATGAGAAAAAATTGTTTACAGAGGTAATAATATATATAGATGTATATATATATATATATATATATATATATATATATATATATATATATATATATATATATATATATGGGTAAAAGTGTATCTTGGATTAAAATAGGAACAGAGGAAGCATTAATGTAAGGGCAGCTCCCAAAAAACTAACTTTGTTTACAGACAATTGTATGTTTACAATCAACAGCTGTTGTCGATAAGCTTGGCTCTGGCCTATAAAAAGGTAGCATAATAATGGAATGATAATAGTTTTAATTATCTTGTTACATTCAATGACTTGGCTTTCTTACGTGGAGTCTATTGACGTTTGTGGTATTGAAAAAACAGACAGGGCATGCTTCTTCGTTTGTATGTGTTGCTTGCTACAACAGCATTGTATGTCCCTCCCCCTTTAAGCAGACATACATTTAAAAAAGGTAAGTTTCTCAAGAGTGACATGCTTTTGCAGGAGATACGCAGGTTTAAGGTGGTCAGTGGTGATCCTGTCTTCTTTTCCACAAAGGTTGATGAGAAAAGCTTCGGATTACCACGGGTGACAAGAAATGGGCAGATATATGTTGACACATGCGTCAGTGCGTACAAAGATGTGTGCAGGTTTTTTTGGTACGCGTTGGTTTGGTAGGAGCTTGTAAGTTTGACGGCAGGGGATAAAAATTCCCAAAATGTGATGTAGGTGCTAGATATCCGCAGAGGTAGTGGTGGAAGGAAAAAATTGTGCGGGGGCTACCAACAGGTCGCCATATACCATTTTAGCAGCTGAAACATCCATGGTGTCCTTAAGGGTAGGGTGGAAACGTTTCACCATTCCATTGGCTGCAGGGTTGTATGCGGTAGTTTGATGTAGGGTGAGCCGAGAAAATGCCTTAATGGTATCCACAATTGAGATTTGAAAATGGCCCTTCTATCGGAAGTGATATGCTCTGGGATGCTGCCAGGTGCGATGTGATGGCCTACTTACACGCTTTATGACTATTGACATCTGGTAGCACATTTCTTAACAGCAGCCTTAAATCTGAAGTAGGGAATAGGTAATAGGTTGGCTGGACGCCAGTCAACTGTTAAAATATTACGTCTTGAGAGTTAATGGATCCTTTGACTGGCCAGACAGTATTATATTGGACCCCACTCTCTGGTTAAAGCTCTCCTTTATTTATTTATTTATTTATTTTTTTTTTTTTTTGCCTACACATACACCGAGTAGTCTGTCCTATTCTTTCCACATTTTCCTCTGTCGTCATACCCCTAACAACACTGAGGTTACCAAACAGTTCTTCAATCAAGGGGTTAATTACTGAACTAATTGTTCAGCTCTGGTAAGCAGTTCTTGGAGAAAGACACTGCAAAATCAAACCATTGTTCTCTAGTCTTGGGTAGTGCCATAGCCTCTTTACGATGGTCTCCCACTTCCTTGGTGTAGAGTTCTTTTGATTGAGGGTACATTCGGGCACGCTATTCTATCTTATTTTTCTTCCTCTTGTTTTTTAATTTGTTATAAAATATGTAAGAAAGATCTATTTTAACGTTGTTACTGTTCATAAATGTTATTTAAATTGTTCTACTTCGCTTGTAGTTGATTTATTTCCTTGTTTTCTTTAGTCACTGGGCTATTATTTCCTGTTGGAGCCCGTGGACTTATAGCATTCTGGTTTTCCAAGTTGGGTTGTAGCTTAGCTCATGAAAATAATGATAATTGAAATGATAAATACAGTAGTAGTAGCAGAGCTGAGGGTGAGTGGCGTCATCTGGTGGCTGTTGAGGGCATTGGTTGGGGAGCTGGCATTGGGGTTTGTAGGTCGGTGGAGGGTGGCTTTGTTGCTGCCCATTCTTGTCGTGAGGTGGATGTTGAAGTCGTACAACATTCACCTCTGCTTCAGTTGTTGTTATATGGTTTTACCGTTTGTCAGGAGTGGAGTTGTTGAAGAAGTTCTCAACAGTGGGAAGTGGAAGTTCATATGTATGTCTTCCCTGGTCATGAGGTTTAGCAAGATGTCAACATTTGGAAGGGTGGCTCATACTGGATGCAGCAGACATGCCCAAAGGGCATAGACATGCCCAAAGGGCATAAAGTAGGGTCTTTTTCATGAGGAGAACCATCTGCAGCAGGCTGAAGGCAAGCAATACTGACAACTTTTCTCAGGGCCATCGACATCCTATGATCCCCAACAGGTGTTAAGAGAGCTGAAAAATCTTGGCCGCATGGTTGGTTGGTGACAGTGAGGACTGCTCTAGGAAGAATGATTTAAGGACATCATACTGAATGGTGTATCCTTTTTGGGGATTTCTGGGGAGGTGTCGTCAGGGATTGCAGAGACAATGTAATTGTCTTTAGTGGTTGAGCTGGTCACATCATTGAAGTGGAACTGATTGTTGGCTCTTTTAAACCAGGCAAACTCATCTCTGTTAAAAGGGCAGAGCCTCACTGTGACAGTCGAGATCAGTGTTGGGCATCTTCGGAGGATACGACAGACGAAACGGTGAGTTGCTAGGCGGGCTGGGTGGTCTAGGCACTCACATAGGTCAACCCAGTGTTATGAGATAGGAGGAAGCGTTTATGTATATGCAGCTCCAAAATAACTCAACCATATTTACAATTGTTGGTATTTATAGGCCCCATAGGGTAACATTTGCTTAATATACGATCAATGGCAATTGTTGATAAGGTTGACATTGGCATAAAAAATAGATAACCTAGCAATGGAATGACGATAGTGTTAACTAGTTATATTCAACAACTTTCTTTAAAGTGGAGTCCAGTGATCATTATAGTATTGAAGAAACGTAGATGGGCCATTCTTCCTTATTTGTATGTGCGTTGGTTGCTGCCTGTGCAATACAAACTGAGCAGATCAAGACCTACTGGTCGCCAACAAAGCTGTTAAACAATGAGCCTGGCATATGATATAATGGTGATGATGAGTGCAAAATGAAGAATATTGCAGATATATATATACATATATATATATATATATATATATATATATATATATATATATATATATATATATATATATATGTATATATATATATATATATATATATATATATATATATATATATATATATATGTATATATACACACTGTATATATATATTCTTATGAAGCTGGTCTAGTGTAGAGTAAATATTTTATTCATGTACTTCATTTGTGTATTTATGAGGTATATAGCCAGCTCGTAAGATGAGTTCCTCTCATGTAGGTATAAGTAATTGCAATCTTGATTAAGTATGCGGTGCGAACCATTCGAGGTATGAACATGGCTTATGTAATTCTTTTATGTTTTCATGATTTATTGCATTGTTTGTGAGAAATTGCACAATTCTTATATTTTCTATGTGTTTAGAATGTTCTTGAAAACCCCAGAGTTGTTTTTTTTTTTTTTTTTTTTTTTTTTTTCTTTTTTTTTTTTTTTTTTTCCGAAGACGGTGGTGGGCCGAGCTAGCTGAAAGAGGGCTACCTTGCAAGCGAGGTTGGATCTCCTGTTCGATAGACTCAGTTGGCAACTGTGGCACTGCTAGAGTTTGCCCCTAAGCTACGAGAACAATCTATATAGAATAATCTAGAAGTTACTAAGTCAATATATATGTGTCCCTAGGAATGCATAGGAGCAGAAGAGATCCAGCTTATCCCTTTGTAAGAGCCAAAGTTCACCTCTCTCTTGAGTGCCTCGAGTCTGTGCCCCCTCGAAAGTGAGTAAGTTTTTATCCAACATAAATTGTGTGTTGCGTGTTCAAACATTGACCACTCCATTGAAAGATCTTTCATGAGTATTGCATTACTGTAAGTACGGGTTTAGAATAATTTTTGTAATTGGCCCTGTGAGTTTAGGTTAAAACAGTGAAGTGTATTTGTATTGTTATCTGGTCAGAAACTTCGTGTGAGCTAAAAAACACGTTAGTTTATCAGTTACTTTTAGGGAAATTTCAATAAGAGTTTAATCATTAGTGTGTTAAAGTGTTAACTATTTTGATTAATTAATCTAGATTAATTATTTGTGTAAAATTTAATTTCCAGTGAAACAAGTGATTAAATAATTTTCATGGTGTATTATTCTCTTGTCTTAGTGTAAGGTTTTGTTCAGATTTAATGTTTCGAGTGTTTCATTTTGGTAATAAATTTTGATACTAATGTTGTTACATTTTTCATAGAATATATTTATATTTTGTAAAGTGGGTATTATTTTGATTACCAGTATTTCTTACAGAGCTCTCTCATAAACCCTGACTAAGAATCGAAGTAAGAGGTTGTTTTGAATAGTTCAAGTAATTAATAACTCAGTTTTGTTTCAAGTGTACTTAAAAGAGACCTTTGGATATTCAGTGATTTTATATATTGCCGACTGGGAGTTACATGATTTGTCAGAGCTCGGGTATTATTCAAGTGTACCAGATTTATGTAAAAACAAACAGGTGAGTTTACAAAGCGGGAGGTTATGTAATTTGCCAGCCGTAATATATATATATATATATATATATATATATATATATATATATATATATATATATATATATATATATGTGTGTGTGTGTGTGTGTGTGTGTGTATATATATATAAAATATATATGATATGTATATGTATATAATATATATATATATATATATATATATATATATATATATATATATATATATATGTGTGTGTGTGTGTGTGTATGTATGTATATATTATATACGGATAGAAATATATCTGATTAAAATGGCATAGAATATGGGAGCTTAAGTATGCTTGGGAAATGATTATAGTAATCTGTTCTCCCCCAGATGCATTCTTGTTGATTTTATGTTCTTTTTGGATTTTCGTTTTAGTTTACTGTTAGACCATTTCATGACGGTTTCAGAGGTATTTTGTCCCTGGTATTTGCTTTACAGTGCCATTCTGATAAGTTTATGCAGTTTTATGTAAGATAGGCGGTTCCAGAATCTTCCTTCCGTATTATTATTATTATTATTATTATTATTATCAGTATTGTTATTATTATTATTATTATTATAACTATTGTTGTTGTTGTTATTTCTAGGTCATCTACAACCCTAGATGATAAAAGCAAAATGCCATATCCCTAGGGGCTCCAACAGGGATGATTCTTTTACATATGTATCAGATTTTTGGTATTCTGATAATATCTGTTATATGGAACGTCCAGTTTGTTCCATGTAAACTTAATTACAATCTCCAAAAGAAATTTTTTTTTTTTTTTTTTTTCGGTAAATTCCCGATCGAGTTTCTCTTGTAAACTGACATGAGGACGTTCCCTTGGGCTCTGGGATTTTATTAATTTTTTAATACTTTATATGTGAGGGAATTTTATTTGGTTTGTAATATCACTTGTATTTTATTTTTATGGCCTCATATTGTATATTTTATATGCAATTTTAAGGCTCAATCAATAGCATACATCAGCTAGAGTAGTTGGGCGTGCTATTTCAGGATAAGTCGATTTGTTTAAGTATCTTGTGAAACAATTCAATTCTGATAGGAAAGATTATTACAAACTGCTATAATTTTTATTGAAAGGACGTAGTAACTAAGGAAATTAATGTAAATAATAGCGAAGGTTGGTTTTTTATATACAGTGAAAATATTTCTTGGTTTAGAATTGTGTACAAACTATTGGTGAATTAGGGTTATGGAAGAAAACGTTGAAATATCTTCCACAAAGTGCTGCCAAATTATGATCTCAGGTTTATTAGTTATCAGAATTCCTGTATAGCTGTAGACATTAGCTAAAAGTCGAAAGAAAATATGTTGTTCATTGTTTAGAAATTAATCGGTTTAATATTTTTTACATTCCCAAGAAAGTTATAATCATCTTGTTGATTTCTCACATGAGAGTGGTTTATTCCACGATATTTTTATTATTATGGGAATATCTATTCTTATCAGTCTTTTAGGCAATGATATAGTATTGATTGAAGAGTCTTTACTTAAGATAATTAATTGCTAGGGATTATCTTCTATTCCTCCGGGCATAGAAAAAATCAATTGATTATTTTACGTAAGTCGGTTCTTTAAATGGAAATTTCTGTAATCATCTGAAATCAATGTACTTCTGACCTTTATAGATTATTATTATTATTATTATTATTATTATTATTATTATTATTATTATTATTATTATTATTATTATTATTATTATATAAGATAAAGGCAACTCTACTGGAAGAACAAAATGCTACAAAAGTAGGGATAGAATACCTTTTGATATTAATCCTCACAAAAGGAAAGGCAAGAATGTTAGGATGAAGTGCATGCCTTGTACTATTTTGTACTATAATGAGGGGAGATCTAAATTCAAAGGACGGTCAGAATTACGAAAAATATTATTGAAAGAACTAATTGAATGATGGTGCAATTAAATGATTTCTAGTTGAAGGACATGGATTCTAAGAATTTGAGTTTTTGTCCAACAATTTAAGATGAGAGTTAAAAAAAGCTATTTTCTAAGCGAGAGAGAATTCTAGTAATCAAAATTTACCTCAGGATTGACTGATCTTGAAAATATTGAAAAGTCTTTTTCAATTTACAATGTTTTTGTGTAATTAAAGAAGGCCCAAGTGGTTGTTTCTCAAAAGTATTTTTATTTTAGTTCTTTTCTAGAAGAGAGCAGTCTTATGGTAGACGAGGAGGACTTGCCTGATATTTTCCCATTATTATTATTATTATTATTATTATTATTATTATTATTATTATTATTAGCTAAACTACAACCCTTGCTGGAAAAGCAGGATGCTATAAGCCAAATGGCTCCAACAGGGAAAATATCCCAGTGAGGAAAGGAAATACGGAAATAAATAAACAACAAGAGAAATAATGAACAATCAAGATAAGATATTTTAAAAACTGTAACAACATTACCTGCCATCAAAAGAATCAAAAGTTATTTTGGGTCGTTTTTCAGTTATATGTCTTTGAAATGGTATTCTTTGGTGTTTGTCATTTATGTTAGGCTTTCAGATGCTTTCGAATAATAATATATACAATTTCCCAATCATTAAGTTTAAGTAAAAGTAACACCAGATTCAATAGATGTTGCCAACTATGGAAAGAACATTTAAGCAGGTATAAAATATAGTATCAACTCAGATTACCTGGATGATTGAAATTAAAAATAAAAATGTTTCAATGTTTCGATGATTAATCACGTATTGGAAATACTATCGAAATCTGTTGAACAGTTATGAAATGCCTAACATGAATATCTGTTTGGTCAACAGACGTATACTGAGATTTACTAGACTTTACCCGATTAAAAATCATATTTGGAATCTCTCTCTCTCTCTCTCTCTCTCTCTCTCTCTCTCTCTCTCTCTCTCTCTCTCTCTCTCTCTCTCTCCTTAGGGCTCCAGCAGAGAAAAATAGCTCAGCGAGGAATAGAAACAAGGAAATAAATAAACGACAAGAAAAGTAATGAGGTATTACCATGAGATATTTTCAGAACAATAACAAAATTTAAATAGATCTCTCATATATAAACTATAAAAACTTGAAAAAAAAAACAAGACGAAGAGAAATAGGATTGAATAACGTGCCCGAGTCCACCCTCAAGCAAGAGAATTTACACCAAGACAGTGGAAGACCATGGTACAGAGGATATGACACTACCCAAGACTAGAAAACAATGATTTGATTTTGGAGTGGCTTACTCCTAATAAAACAATTTACCATAACTAAAGAGTCTTTCCTACTCTTACCATGAGGAAACTACCCACTGAACAACTACAGTGCAATAGTTAACCCCTTGAGTGAAGAAGAAGAATATGCTAATCTCTGTTTTGCCTGGTGTATGAGGACAGAGGAAAATATGAAAAGAATAAGCTAGACTATCCGGTGTCTGCGTAGGCAAAAGAAAAATGAGCCGTGATCAGAGACAGGTATCCAATTTAATAATGCCTGGCCAGTCAAAATAATTCTCTATCGGTAGCATTTCAACAAGTGGCTGGTACCTTGGTAAACCTACTCATCATCATCATCACCATCATCTAGTCTTACGTCTATTGACGCAAAGGGCCTCGGTTAGATTTCTCCACTCGTCTCTATATTGAGCTTTTAAATCAATACTTCTCCATTAATCTTTTCTCTTGGCGAGTGCGAAGAGCATGCCCAAACCATCTCCATCGACCCCTCACCATTATCTCATCCACATACTGCACTCAAGTAATAGTTTTCATAGTTTTATACCTAATCCTGTCCTGCCATTTAATCCTTCTGAGGGCTTTGTTCTCAAATCTTCTAAATCTATTGGAGATTGTTTCATTGTCATAAAGGCCTTATGTCCATACAGTAACACCAATCTCACTAAACTGATATCATCATCTCCTGCTATGCCGATTGACACAAGGGCCTTGGTTAGATTTCGCCAGTTGTCTCTATCTTGAGCTTTTAATTCTATACTTCTCCATTCATCATATCCTACTTCGCGCTTCATAGTCCTCAATCATGTAGGTCCATCTCTTCTATTGCCTTTTGTAGCCCAGCTGAACATTTGGTGAACTAATCTCTCTTGGACAGTGCGAAGAGCATGCCCAAACCATCTCCATTTACCCCTCATCATGATCTCATCCACATATGGCACTCGAGTAATCTCTTATAGTTTCATTTCTAATCCTGTCCTGCCATTTAACTCCCAATATCCTTCTTAGGGGTTTGTTCTCCAATCTTCTAATACTATTGGAGATTGTTTCATTGTTATATCATGACTCATGTCCCATAGAGTAAGACCGATCTCACTAAACTGATGTATATTCTGATTTTTTATATGTAATTTCAGGTGATTTGATTTCCAAATTTTACTTAGCCTAGCCATTGTCTGATATGCCTTTTCCAATCTTTCACTAAACTTTAATTCTAAAGACCCTGTATTGGAGATCATAGTTGTAAATACTTATATGATTCTACCACATTAATCCTTTCTCCTTACAATGATATTTCATATTCCATTGCATTTTCCGTTCTCATCATCTCTGTCTTTTTTCTATTTATCTTCAGCCCAACCTCGTGTGATATTTCATGCATTCTGGTAAGCAAGCATTGCAAACCCCGTGGTGTTCTGCTAACAAGAACAGCATCATCATCATACTCTAGGTCTGCTAAATTGCTATCACCAATCCTGTCCAATCCTTCTCCACCAACTCCTGCTGCTCTACGCATTACAAAATTCATGAGGAGGATAAACAATATAGGTGACAGCACATTCCCCTGGACTACTCATCTGTTCACTGGAAATTCATTTGATAAGACTCCATTAACATTAACTTTGCACTCGCTATGCTCATGAACAGACCTAATCAAATTTACCTATTTAAGAGGAATTCCATAATAAGGCAGGACTCTCCATAAAATTGCCTGGTGCACACTATCAAAGGCTTTTTCATAGTCCATAATTGCCATCATAAGTGGATATCTATATTCTACGCATTGTTTTACAACTTGTCTCAAAACGAAAATTTGGTCAGTGCAACTTCTACCTTTTCTAAATCTTGCTTGTTCATCTCTCAGCTTTTCATCTATCTTTCTCTCCAGTCTCTTTAGAATAAGCACACTATATATTTTCATAACAACTGACGTAAGGGTTATGCCTTTGTAATTATTGCAGTCAGACCAACACTCCTAACTTCCATTCATGAGGTTTTGCCTTTTCATGCCACATTCTACAAAATAATCTTTTAAGTACTCTGTGAGTCACTTGATTTTTTGCCAGTATCATCTCGTCAGTTATTCCATCATATTCAGGGGCTTTCCATCTCTTTTGTGTTTTGAGGATAGCTTCAACGCCAAACACACTGAATCCATTCATGGGCACATCACGGTCTTCATCAGCTTCAGGTATATCAATCAAATTATTCCCTTCATATCTTTCGTTCATAACTTCACTAAAGTGTTCCATCCAACGTTGTTTTTCTTCATCTTCTGTTGTTATAACAGATCCCTGTCACTTTTTGATGGGTATATTCTTCTTTGCCCCCATAGAGATTTCATTAATAATTCTATGAGCAATTTTTACACCATAGCCAGTTCCTGAATTCATTGCTTTGTCAGTCTTATCTGCTTTACTGTCTTTGTGTTATCTCCCGTCATTCCTAGCTTTTTTTTTTTACCTCACTATCAATACTGGAATATTTAGCATGCTCTACCTTGTAATTTTCATCACTTCCTCGAAAACTTTCAATAATCAATTTATGTCTTTGTCTCATTATAGTATCCTAAGTATCATTTGATACCCATGGCTTTATCCTTGAAATTGCGTGTCCCAAGACTTCACTACCAACTGACTGATATATGTTCTTAATATCACACCATTCTTCATTAATTGTCTGCTCTTCGTCTCTTAAAGTTTGTAACACTGCAAATCGATTCCTACATTCAATTTCAAATGTTTCTCTGTGCTGTTCTTCTTGAAGTTTAGTTGTATCAATCTTATATACGCTATCTACCTTTCTGTTCGGTGCTTTCAGTTTTAATTTCAGTGTGGAAATCAGGAGCTGGTGATCATCACCGATATCTGCACTTCTATAGCTGCTTACATTTTTCAGAGGCCTCCTTCTCTCTTTATTAATGTCAATTGGATCTATTTGATTTTTGTAATTGACACACGGTGAAGTCCATGTATACTTGTGGATGTTCTTGTGTGGGAAAAAGTGCCTCCAATGACAACATATATAGCCTGATATATAGCCAGTTTTTATTTGTAATTTCAGGCGATTAGATTTCCAAATTTTACTTAATTTGCCCATTGTCTGATTTGCTTTTTTCAATATTTTTATTAAATTAAAATTCTAAAGACCCTGTATTAGAGTTCATAGTTCTTAAATATTTAAATGATACCATCTCATTCCTCCTCTCCTTCCAAATGATATTTCATCTTCCATTTGTATATTTCCTTCTCATCATCTGTCTTTCTTATATATATTTTGAGCACAACCTCATGTGATATTTCATGCATTCTGGTAAGAAGCATTGCAAATCATTTGGGTTTTGCTAATATGGACAGCATCGTCAGCATACTCTAGGTCAGCTAATATCTAGTCCAATCCCCTCCACTATCCCTAACTGTTCTATGCATTACGAAATCCATGAGGATAAACAATGTAGGTGATAACAAATTTCCTTGGAGTACTCTACTGTTCACAGGCAATTCATTTAATAGGACTCCACTAACATTAATTTTGCATTTGCTCTGCTCATGAACAGACCTAATCAAATTTACATATTTAAGAGGAATGCCATAATAATGCAGGACTGGCAACAAAATTGGCCGGTCCACAGTATCAAAGGCTTTTTCATAGTTCATAATCGTCATCAGAAGTGGATTTTAATATTCCGCACATTACTGTATAACCTAATATATATATATATATATATATATATATATATATATATATATATATATATATATATATATATATATATATATATATACACATATATGTGTGTATATATATGTATACACATATATATGTCTATATATATATATATATATATATATATATATATATATATATATATATATATATATATATATATATATATATATATATATATATGTACACATACATACATATATATATATATATATATATATATATATATATATATATATATATATATATATATATATATTCTTACAAAGCTGGTCTAGTGTAGCGTAAATACCGCAGTTTAATAATGATTTCATTTATATTTTATTTGTGCATTGAAGAGATGAATTAGCCACCTCTTAATATGAGCTTCTCTCATGTAGCTGTAAGTATGTTATGTAAATTACGTAAGACTTTCGTTGGGAATTTCATTATATTCTTTATTCAAGTTAGTATATGTAAATTTACGTAATTTTTAAGAATTAACTTTATTTCATGTATGTTAATTACGAAGTCTTACGCAGTCTATTTGATAGTGTTGCGGGATTTGTGCGAGATAGGAACAAGGGCTTAGGTAATGTTCTTTTATATTTTATGAGGTATTGAGTCATGTTTGAGAGAGAATGCTCAGTGCTTTGTAGACTTCTGTACAACGTGCTTTAGAAACGTCGCAAAGGACCTAGTGATAGGATGTTATCTTATTATATTTTCGGGGACAAAGGGAGGGCAGAGCTAGCTGACTGAGAGAACCACCTGGCGTGGCGTTAAGTGAGTAGCATTTGGGATAGCGATATTTGGCAACTCATGCCTTTTGCCGGCCCATCATCGCTTCCCAGTTTGTTGCGAAGATTCTGGAAGCAGTTAGATTTCATATAAATGGTGACACCAAGGTTACAGATGCAGAGAGAGATAGAGAATTGCAAACTGAAGACAGCCCTCTCTCCCACGCAGCTCAGTCTATTGTATCAAAAGTGTACAGTGAAAAAATCAAAGTATTGACGTGAATAATATTTTTAATCATAGTGAGTACTTACAAAATTTCTCTAACAATTTTGTAAATAACCCTGTAGGAAGGTTAGAGATTTGTATTGTGATCTGATTATCTATTTTCATTAAGTGTCAAACATAATTATTGTATTTTTCAGATTTAATTTCAAGCTTTTATATAATTTACATTGCATTATTTCTTTTCTTAGTCTAAGGTTTATTCAGATATAATAGTTCAAGTAAAGTTAATATATAATTTTAGGATCATAACATTTCTGTATCAATCTGAGTTTTGCTCAGACTTAATTCTTTTCCAGTGACTTATTTTTTTATTATGTAAATTCTCTCAAAGTGTTGTGATTTATAGAATATATTTATTTTTGTAAATAGTGTATTATTTCAATGACCGATATTTAGAATCAGATTCCGCTCGTATCCTGGTAAGAACCACAGTAAGTCATAAATAATACTTAAGAGTAATTACCCAGTTTAGTTTAGTTTATGTGTACTTAAGAGACCTTTGGATATTCAGTGTTTTATATGTTGCTGTCTGGGAGTTATTTAACTGTCGCAGAATTAGTTGATTAATATTTTAAAGTGTAAAAGCAAACAAATGAGTTTGGAATTTAAGAGGTTGAGTAACTTGCCAGTCATAATATATATAATATTACATGTTTGGTTCCCAGTCACGAGCCAAGTATAATATATTCTAAGTGCCCAGACCACATGTCCAAAGCGGTGGATCCAGCTGAAGATGCTGATGGAAGGCGTGACGAGGTGTCTGCAATGGTGTTGTTAGTTCCTTTGATGCTTTGAAGCTGAATATTAAAGGTGCCAAGGATGTAAGACCACCGTAAGAATTTTAGATTTTTAAGTCTGGCACGGTTGAGGAACGTGAGAGATCGGTGATCAGTAAAGACAATGACCCGACAATGACCTTCAAGATAGGGTTGGAAGTGTTGTAAAGAAGCTACGATCGTGTAAAGCTCCTTCTCTACGGTAGCCCATCTGGTTTGTGCTCCTGTGAAGAATCTTAAGTGATAGGCTACTGGTAGGTAATGCAGTGTTGGAATACAGCTGGTGTCATTGGGAGCATAAGATTGTAGAAGTACAGCTCCATAACCTGTGCCACTGGCGTCTACCTGTAATAAAAATTCCTTTGAGAAGTCTGGTGCCCTTAAAATTGGTTTAAGAGATCAAGATACCTTGCTGATTGAAAAGAATGTCTAATTCCTTGGTCCAAACAAAGTTTACTTTGTTAGATAGTAGTGCATATAATGCAGCAGCAAGAATGGCGAAATTTTTTATGAATTTGGAATAAGAAACCATACTTAAAAAGGTCTTAAGTTGAGATTTCAAATGGGGTAAAGGTAGGCTATGTTCATTACACTCAATATTAGCATCTTTTGGCATTATTTCTCCACTGCCCAAATAATGACCAAGGTATACAACCTTAGCTTGCCCAAATGAACTCTTGGCAAAGTTGATGGTGAGACCTACGGTACGTAGTCGTGTAAACAGTTTTGCGAGAGTCTGCAGATGTTCCTCCCAAGTCATGTTTGCTATGACTATATCGTCCGAGTATACATAGACATTAGGTAAATCTCTGATTACTTCTGCCATTAGCCTCTGAAATGTAGCAGGGGCATTAGAGACCTCAAAAGGCATAACCACATATTCAAATAGGCCAAAGGGTGTTACAAAAGCAGAGATTGATTGGGCCTTTGGAGTCAGTTTTACTTGATAGTGCCCTTTTAGTAAATCAATTTGAGTCAAAATCTTTGAATTACTTATGTTGTCTAAAATATCATTAATCCGTGGCAAAGGAAAAGAATTCTTAATGGTGACCTTATTCAGTCTGCGGTAGTCTGTACATAGCCGTAACGTACCGTTTGCTTTTGGCACAAGTATACAAGGTGAAGCCCAAGGAGAGGTACTTGTGACTGCTAACTTGTGATCTATCAAGTACTGTACCTCTGACCTTAAGGATTCAAGCTTCTTTCCTATTGCTCTGTAAAATGGTTGTCAAATGGGCTGTGTTCCCAGCTCAAGCAAGATGTCATGTTGAATCAGGTTACAGGTTCCTGGATCGTCAGTGCACAAGTCCTGAAAACTGGTGAGTAAGAAGTTTAGTTCTTTGCTTTCATTTGTAGTCAAGTGTGATAAGGAGGAGTCAAGCTTACCCATTATCTCAGAGTTAGTTAAATCGCTAAAAGATATCAGTTCTGGTTCTTCATCAGGGTCTTTATTAGTAGCAGCAACATGATAGTCATCTTTAGACCTAAGAGTTGAGGTAGTCACCACTGTTACTCGAGGTGGTCCACTATTTACTCTACTTTGGTACCGCTTCAACAAGTTCACATGTACTAATTGTGTGTCCTTCCTCCTATCTGGGGTACTAATTATATAGTTTACCTTAGAAAGACGATCTAGGACTGTATATGGGCCAGAAAACTTCTCTCTCAATGGAACTCCTGGAATCAGATGGTATAAAAGTACCTGGTCACCTTTCTGGAACTCCCTTAACCTGGCTTTCTTGTTCCCCTGTTGCTGCATTACTTGTTGTGAGGAAAGGAGGTTAGAACATACCAAATCATTTATCTGATGAAACGTTTTTTTAAGGTCTTTAATATATTGCAACGTGTTAGTAGTCTCCTCTGGTTTCTGATGCAAAATATTTTCTTTCACCATACCCAATACAGTTCGTGGTAGACGAGCAAACAATGCCTCAAAGGGAGATAACCCTGTGGAGTCATGTGGAGTGCATTGAAAAACATACATTAGGAGATTGAGGTCCTCATTCCAATGATTTGCAGTTTCACTGCTGTACTTACGCAAAAGGTTCTTCAAGGTTTGATGGAACCTTTCCACGGCACCATTTGTCTGTGGATTATATATAGAGGAGTTAACATTATGAATATTGAATGTATGCATAGCTTGTTTGAAGACATGGCTTGTAAAATAAGTTCCCTGGTCACATTGTAACTCATAAGGAAATCCTAAAACAGTGAAAACCTTCCTAAGGTTCAGTAATATAGTCTTTGCATTTATTTTTTTCATTGCAAATGCCAAAGGATACCTTGAAGTGGGACACATAGCGGTCAGTATGTATTCATTCCCTCTCTTAGTCTTTGGTAAAGGACCAACGCAATCTATGATGAGTTTGTAAAAAGGAGTTTTGGGTACTAGTACGTTCTGGAGTGGTGCTGGCGGGATTCTCTGGTTAGGTTGACCTGTAACCTGACAATGGTGACATGAAGCTACATAGCTCTTAATATCTTTACCAAGGCCTGGCCAATAATAGTCTTCACTTACTCTGCAGAATGAGTGAGGTCTAACAATGAATGTCTTAGAGGTTGAGGAATGACTATTTGGTGGCAATCCCTCCAAGTATGGTTATTATTAATCTGTGGTGACCTGAAATGCCTGCACAGAATACCTTTATTCACTTAGAAATATGGCAATTTAGGATTTTCATCTGGAATTCTCACCTTTTTCCAAGTTCACTAAGGCTGGGGTCCTCTTTCTGTAGCTCAGTAACCCTTTTCTTACCTACGTTTACTAAGTCTAAGGCCTCCATAGTTCTTACAGTAGTTTTACTCTCATTTGTCAAAGGTCCTGCCCTGGAAGTATTCCTAGTCACAACCTGAGTTACAGCTGGTGGAGATTCTATGGACTCCATTCTTCTTGGATTACGAATTCAGGATCTGAAATAATAAAATTAGTTGTCACGTGTGACCCTGCTAGATCATTACCCAAGATCAGCTTTACTGGAGAACACGGCAAGGTTTGTTTTAAAACAGCTACTTTAGCCTTTCCCACAAAGTAAGGACTAACAATTTCCACTTCAGCAAGAGGCAGAGTCCTGGAAGAGGTTAAATCTGAAATGGTTATAAATTCCTTAGTTTAAGTTAAATTCTTCGAACCTAAGTCTGCCAATATAGAGTGAGAGGAACCAGTCTCTCTGAGGCACTTCAGTGAAGTACCATTTACAGTAACATCACAAATAAATCCTTCAAACGGCTGCAACCCTTCCATCGGAGTAGTCACATGGCATGTGCTCCTTGACTGGGCATTTTTACCTTCTTTTGCTTTTGAAGTTTTGCACTGGGGAAGTGGACAATTTTCAATAGTGTGGCCCTCTTTCTTGCAGTAAGCACAGGATACCTGGGGAGATTTGGAAAAGGAAGGAGATGATTTGTTAGTTTGACCCTTTTGTGATTTATGTAATATGTGGTAATCATCGGCGAGACTAGCTGCCTTCTTTACCAGTATTTCACCTTTAAAATGAATGAGGGTTGAGATATGAGTAGGCACTTTCCTCAAAAGTTCTTCTAGAAGAATCAAATTCTTAAATGATTCGAAGTTATCAACACCTGCTCTTTCTAACCACTTATTCAACTGCCTATTTTTGACACTACAAGATTTTACAAAAGTTTGATGGAAGGTTTTAACAGAATTTCTAAAAATTTGTAGATACCCTTCTATGGTAATCGAGTACGCATCCAAGATAGTTTTCTTTAACACTATAGTCTTTTTCACTTACCAGTTGTGAAGCAACAAATGCAGCTTTACCCTTCACTTTGTTCCTGACGAGCAAAGACCAGAATTCTACAGGCCATTTTAAGGTTTCTGCGATTTGTTCAAAGTTCTGGAAGAAAACCTCGGGATCTTTCTCGTCGAAATCAGGTACAAGCTTACTTGCTTTAAAAACTTCAAACATAGCTGGGAGTGTGGCTTCCTTTCTGTTACTTGAAGAAAGCTCCTGGAGTTTTATCTGGTGTCTTATCTACACTTCTCGTTCCTTCTCTCTTGCTTTTGCTCTCTCCTCTTCTAGATAAAGCTCCCGTTCGGTTGTTTCCTTCTTTACCTTCTCCAACTGCAATTGAAGCCTTATTTTCTCTACTTCCGTATCTACTGGAACAGACAGAAGTACTCCTGCTGCAATTCTGAGTGCTTGTGCTTCTTCATCATCTGCAATAATCTCTTGGTTGATTAGATAATCTAAAATATTACTCAGTAATCTAGCCTTCACATAAGCAGGATCAATCACAATGTTACATTTTGCTGCAAGGTCACGCAGATCCTATTTAGTAGCATACCTGAGCGTAGATAATTCGTCTTTAGGGTTTCCAACAAAGCTCTCTAGATTAAAAGGCATTTTTGAACAAGGTTTAATTACTCGCTACACAACACTTATGTAAATACAACAAATCCTACCTACCTAACAATGAATGGCTGACTAAACACGAATACATTAACTTAGAGTTAGTCATTCTGAACAGTATTCGTATTCATAAAATAAAGTTATCAGTAGCTACACGTACATTGTTCCCAACATGAACAAACGTAACAAGTTATATTTACTACAGAGAGCCTATGCTGATAAATTTAAGGTAACTGCAGCCCAACGCTATTACTGTACTTATTATAGAACGCTAACAGACAGCGAGAAGAGTATTTAAATATGAATAACGACAACTGCTAGTTACAGAATGGTAATTACCCAGTGATTTACGCTGCAACCTGGCTAAACCACATGTCTAATCTTGTGGAGTTAAACTAGCGCAATTCGGTAATTATAGAAAGTCTGGAATCACGGAATGTTTGAGGTACACTAAAAGTGCGAGAATGAACTAAAACTTCCGCAATGAGAAGACTTTAAAAAGGAGTACAGTGGATTTTGCTAATCCAAAAGGTCGGGAGCTAATCAACGATGTGCAAGGTAACGTAAGATTAACGTAAATTATCACTTTATATGATAGCCAGGGTGACCTTTATTATGGAAAATATTAATGAGGCTGGCATAAGAGGCGATACACGCAGAGATCCCTGTCAATTAACACTTGTTATCGACTTATCCTTCAAAAATACTTTACCTTGGTTTAAGGAGAGATGAGGTGTATTCTTGCCTGGTAGCTACTGTCAAACACAGTTAAATGAAAGCGAAGAACAGCGTAGCGTGGCACTAACTGTACAAATAATTAATGAAGCACAATATCAGGACATATCGTTCACCAACTGTTCTTAAAAATTCACTAATAACATTTCAACAGTTTGTAGTCACACAATAGATTTGAAATCCCAGTCAGGCCCCCAAATTATGACATGCCTAAGCTGAATGTCCTCGTATTCAGTGGTAAATACTTTAGCTTAAAGATGGCCTTGGCTAACACTCAGTAGGAAGCATAAAAAAAATAATATTCCACCAAAATAAAATAAAATCTGTGCGAAACCATGGTCGGGTGAACGAAACTCTGCATTCTTTTATTATATTTATTAATTACTAATCATACAAATTAACACTTGTATTACTTAGCACTTATACATGAACGAAATAGTTTCAACAAAACACTTCACTAAAATAATTGAACATATAGCAAATAGTTCAATAATTCAACACAATTAAACATAATATCTAAATAACAAAATACACTTAGTGAAAGGAGGAAGAGCCACGAACCCTGTCTTCAAAACAGGAAGAATACACCTAACCTAACAAGAATTGAAGTACCCAAGTAAACAAAAGGAAGAACATAAAGGAGGAATAATGGGAAAGAGACTTTGCTCTGGACCAGGAAGGATCAAAAAGTGAAGAAAGCAATCAACAGAGGGCGTGCTCATAGAAAGTAAGAAAGTACAAAAAAAAAATTATATTATTCAATATGTACAATAGTGGAGTGAAAACTTGACAATATATATATATATATATATATATATATATATATATATATATATATATATATATATATATATGTATATATATATATATATATATATATATATATATATATATATATATATATATATATATATATATATATATGTGTGTGTGTGTGTGTGTGTGTGTGTGTTTAAGAAGTGTATATACATCATACATACATACATATACCAAAGCACTTCCCCCAATTTTGGGGGGTAGCCGACATTAACAATGAAACAAAACAAAAAGGGGACCTTTACTCTCTACGTTCCTCCCAGCCTGATAAGGGACTCGACCGAGTTCAGCTGGTACTGCTAGGGTGCCACAGCCCAACCTCCCACATTATCTACCACAGATGAAGCTTCATAATGCTGAATCCCCTACTGCTGCTACCTCCGCGGTCATCTAAGGCACCGGAGGAAGCAGCAGGGCCTAAATACACACAAACGGCATGTCGTTAAAGCATAAATCGATTTTATATTTACCTCCATGTATGAATGCCACCGTGGAAATATATTTCATGCTGTTTTTATCGTGTTTTCGTTCCGGAACCGGGCTCAGTTTCTCACGTTTGTCATATTTATTTGCGCGATAAGGATGTTGCAATGTAACGCGTATGAATAGCCCAT
>NC_090754.1:64448495-64463495 GCF_036898095.1 Palaemon carinicauda
GAAGATGGAAATAGTTAAAACATGTTTTCTTCATTAGAAATAAATTACGGCATTTGACTCATTAAAAATATTCGTAGAATAAATCACCTTACCCGTTTGTGTTCCTGATGATTAGTTGATTTGCATTCAAATGTATTTTGTGTATATACGTAAATTCCACTTGGAGGGTGGAAGAGATGATTTAAAATCATATATAATACAGTCTACATAATTTGAAAAAAGTGGTAGTATGCACTTTAGAAATAACTTTTAATGGTTTTTGAGGTAGAGAATTAAGTTTATTGATTACACGTACTTTGGGGGTTCCAATTTGCTCTAATCCGGTCAAAAAAGAGAAAGAAGAAACTATAGAAGATTTGAACCCTGGATAGGTTTCGTTCGTTTACCAACTGATTCACGTGTGGTTGGGTCGAGGTCGACCCTGGCAAAAGAAAATTTTCAAAAGATCTTCTAAATCCTACATCTTTCCCTTTTCCCATTGATTCAAAGGGAAATGGGCTTGAGTGGGTGGGGGCACGGTTGTTGCATGTGCTACGTTCTGCTGTATTCTTTGATAGAAGGAATAAGAAACCTCTTGAGATGATGACTCTTTGATACTGTTGGGGGGGGGGGGGGGTTTCATAATTGTAGGCTTCCCTTGTCACCAGTTACTGATATCTGAAAGGGATTCATGTTTTTCCAATTCTTTGAATCCATAAAAGGAAAAGATTCGCGTGTTTTTGACATGTTTTTAACGTCTCCTCTCTCTCTCTCTCTCTCTCTCTCTCTCTCTCTCTCTCTCTCTCTCTCTCTCTCTCTCTCTCTTCTCTCTCTCTCTCTCTCTCTCTCACAAGACAGGAAGGTATAAAAATCTTAACAGAATTTGGAGAGAGAGAAATTTACTTCTTGGAAGGAAAAAGTTTTTGCTTCATAATTTTAGCGTTGTGTAAGCCAAGATGGTGTATAAGCCACCTAAGAAATATTTCACGGACGAGACACCTACAGAAGGTGAGGGGAGTGAAATAGAGAGAGAGAAGAAAACATCTTTTTAAATAAATTCATGTCTCCAAAGAGCACCCTTAAGATATTGAGGGTCACTACCAGGGATAAATTGCTTTCTAATTTTAGATAGATCTTGTGGTGATTAATATTGATTAGCAGCCATGGATTTTCGAGAAATTATGCTACTTAGTAACCAAATTAGTTGTTTTCATTAACACAATAAAATGATGCTTGTAGGTAGTAGGTTGGCCAGGGCATCAACCACCCGTTGTGATCCTACCTCTTAAAAGTTACAGGGTCCTTTGACTGGCGAGACAGTACTACATTGGATCCCTATCGTTACGGCCCACTTAGTATGCCCACACATACACCGAATAATCTGGTCTTTTCTTTCCGCATTCTCCTCTGTCCTTATACACTCTTCGCTCAAGATATCAACTACTGCATTGTAATTGTTCATTGGCTACTTTCCTCTTGGTAAGGGTAGAGGAGACTCTTTAGCTATGGTAAAGAGCTCTTTTAGGAGAAGAACACTTCAAAATCAAATAATTGTTCTCTAGTCTCGGGTAGTGCCATAGCCTCTGTACCATTGGCCTATTAGTGTTTTGGATTAGATATATCTTGCTTGAGGGAACACTCTGGCACGCTGTTATATCTTATTTCGCTTCCGCTTGATTTTTTTTTCTAAAGTTTTTATTATACATACGGTTTATGATGGATCTAATTTAATGTTACTGTTCTTGAAATATTTTATTTTGATTGTTTATTACTTCTCTTATACTTTATTTATTTCCTTATTTCCTTTCCTCACTGGGTTAATTTTCCTTGTTGGAGCCATTGGGCTTATAGTATCCTACTTTTCCAACTAGGGTTTTAGGAATAATAATAATACTGATAATAATAATAATAATAATAATAATAGACTCGGGATTGAAGGTATAATTAAGTTAATCATGAAGTGATCATATCTGTTTTTTAGATTCTCATTACTTCTGTGGGTCGCCATAAAGTAATGTCTGGATCACCTGCTGCTACCCAGTCTAAGGATATACGTAGGACCGTGGAGGAAATTAATATAATTTCGGATCCGAAGGTCAGAAAAGTCGGGTTTGGAGTTATTGCAGGGAAGGGTAACGCTGCTGACACTTTTGCTCTTAGGGCTATTCAAAAGTGATTACATTGAACAGTAGATATCGGGAGTGTAATGTGAACTATTTCGTTATAATTATGTGCGTGAAGCCATCGAAATACGAGATTAAATTACTCTACTATAATTTAAATGCAAATTATTTAGGACTAGTCTTTATATTTGGTTCAAGGAAAATATTTCATTACATATTTTACTTTCTTAGATTTTTAAGGGAATTCCTAAGTGACTTTGCAAGAAATTTACCAGCATTAATTCATCATAGGTTTTAATTTTAAGAAAATTATTCCCTGCATAGGTTTGAACTGAAAACAGTAATAAGGATAATTATAATACAAAAAGAGGGGTACTTTTCTTATAGTCTGTGTTGTCGGAGGCTGAGGACTGAAGCGTGAAGTAGATGATGATGAATGGAGAAGTATTGATTAAAAGCTCAAGATAGAGACGGCTTGCGATATCTAACAGGCTCTTTGTGTCAATAGGAGTAGGAAATGATGGTGATGATGAGTAATGATTTTACTAATTATGGTGTCAACCAAAGTAGTTGTTATAATAAGAAACACAATCAAGGTAACATGAACAATAACTTTAACAACATCTGTTGGATTTCCAATTCTTTCTTGATATCCTATTGAAGTACAACATTTATAATCAAGCCATGCAGTAAAAGATGATGATGATGATAATCTTACACAAGGTCCGGTTACAGTTGTCACCTTTATATATCTTTACCATTTAACTACTTTTTTTCGTTATATTTTTTACCTTGTACTGCATTTTTTGTTATACTTTTCTATTACATTCTTTGGTGTCTTGTATCCTTACCTCGTCTCATCTATTGCTCCTTCTTCTTGGTTTCTTTTGCTTGGTTCTTAATTTCTGATTCCTGATTTCTTTGCTTTTCAATATTTATTCTTTTTTTACGTCGTCTTCGTCGTGTTTTCATGTTTATATTCATGTTTGTTTGTAAATCCCAAAATTGCTGTTGCTTCTTCACTAGAATTAGCTTCCCGTGAGGAATCTTCAGGGGTGAAATGACCATTGACTTCTTTTGCATTCCTCAATAGAATTGACTAATTAAATAAAAAAAAAAGACATACAATAAACCAGGTAGAAATAATTAATTGAAATGAAAAAAAGTATTTTATTTCAACCTAAAATAACTATTTACCAATAGTGCTTTGCTCTAAATATTTTTAGTCTCTGGCCTATTCATTGTAATGATGCAATTTTGCCAAAATAGTTTCTGTAAATAGTTTCAATAAAAATCTGTCATTTATTCCATGCCGCTCACTGGATATAGGTTTACTTAAAAAGGCGCTTGCAGATTATTCGGGGACACTTCTCCTCATTGGTTTGGTCGAAATTAATGGTTCTAAGTAGATTTTCGAGGCATTAAGTCGGCATTAAGTCTGGTAGGACATTGTTGGTACTTCGTAGATTCCTTGGGTACTGAAGGTTCCCTTCTTTCATTATTTTTATCTTTTTCTCTTTGTACCCGCTTCTCTCTCTCTCTCTCTCTCTCTCTCTCTCTCTCTCTCTCTCTCTCTCGTTATAATAATAAAGGAAAATTCCCCCCAAAATCGTATGAATTATTGATGCAAATCTTATTTATCAACAAGGAGAGACAGTTGGCGAAGGATATATACCTACAGTTAATGCTAAAGTTACGCTTACTCTGCTTTCGTCCTTTTCTTTCCAGCCGGTGAACTTCAGTGCTTCTTGTGGACGAACCAAAACTTCTTTGGTTTACGGTATCTCTCTCTCTCTCTCTCTCTCTCTCTCTCTCTCTCTCTCTCTCTCTCTCTCTCTCTCTCTCTCTCTCTGGATCGTGTCTAGCCAATTCGGTCTCAATTTACTAGTAGAGGCCACCAGCCAAGAGGATCCCCATGCAAACGAAACTGATTTTTTAAAGCCTCGTTATGTCTTTTATGCAAATCTGAGCGGTAACTCTGTATGAACTTGGATGAAATGTCTCCTTTTCACTTATTTTCATAGGTACCCTCATCCGTGATAGCTGTTCTGAAGCAATACATTAAACGCTGTTTGTCTTCATATCTCTGGTTTTGATTATCATAAAATCATAATCTTGTAATTAAAGGTATGCTTTTCAGGTCAATGAATCCATTGGTGAACTTTTTAACCCTCTATCACTTAACATTTTTAAGATATTTGAGGTTTCAGTTGCAAAAATTTATGCACAAATTCAACTCTCATCATCATCACTACCATAGTATTGTGAAATATCCTCATTCTCATCCCCATCCCCATCATCGTCGTCGTCCTCATGATCGTCGTTGCTGTCACGTGGCTGATCCGTGATGTTGATCAATTGATACCATTAAACCACAACAAGAATCTAACCATGATTCTAATTGGCAATAGGAACATCAGGCTTCGGAACATTAGATCGCTTACATATAGCCATCTGGTAAGTAACATGCCTTATATGTTGCTCCAGTCTTTTGTGACATGGGGGTAACTTACTTATGTCCATGTCCGTAGTTTGTTAAGTTCTTTGCAGCCGTAGTCGTTCAGTTGCAGGTAGCGATGTTCATCATCATGTTTGTTGCCTGGTCTACCATAGAGCACCAGTGAAAGCATTTTTGTTGCCTGGTCTACCATAGAGCACCAGTGAAAGCATTTTTGTTGCCTGGTCTACCTTAGAGCACCAGTGAAAGCATCTGGTTCCTCGACCAAATCCGATGTCACATTCCAGGAATCACCTAATCTGGAAAGGGAAACTTCAAAGAGGACCATCCTCTGAAGGACTTTCAGAGGCTTCAACTTTCCAATCCCCCTAAAGCTGCTGGTTGAATCACACCCTGTGAATGCATGTAGTAACAACAGTGCTTCTTTATATATGTCAGATCTATTAGCATGCCTTTTTTTCCCATTCGTATGGGGTAACACGGTTGGTTTCTTTTGAAGGACTTTGCTTTGGCTTTGGGGTGGACCGTAGTCCCAACCGGCTGCCCTGCCCGCCATCGCTAGACCCGGTAGTGTATGTTTGTTTTGTACCAGCCACTATCGCCTCCTCCCAGCAGCGAGGAATCATGGCGTGGTTAAGTCGACAGTTCAAGACGTGTGAGGTGTCTTATGTTTTTATAAGGTGTTGGAATGGCTGTGTTTGTGTGTATTAGTCTGTAACACCCATTTGCTTTATGTAAACCTATACGTTGATTACATACATAATCCTGAGGTGTCTACACGGATAGCAAAGTGCCCGCCTTTCTGATTGGTCAGGTGCGGAGTTGAACTCGCGACACAGACTTCAATGAAGTCCGAGCTTGCTGCCCAAACCGACTCAGCCATTGAGGCTCCCTTTATGTATGTCAGACATGACCCTTAACCAGTTCATATACAGTCATCTGCCATGTCAAACAAAAATACTGACATATCTTTCTTCATGATTCTCTGGTTGTTGGATGACTGCCGGATTCAACATAAAGTTCACAAATTGAGACCTTATGAACATTGTTCTTACCCATCAAAGATATGCGTCTTGGTTTGTGAGTATGCCTGTGCTGTCACTACCGCTGCCTCCACGAGACTTAGCATGTCGCATGAAAGTTTCCTCCATTGTTTTGTCCACATCTGAGCAGTTTCCTGGAATGAAAGAATGTACAATTATTATTGTATCTTGTTTAAATCTCTTGCTCCCAGAAGCATTGAGAAGAAGATCAAGTACCTTGCATAGTTTTGCTTATCAAAACTGAAGAAAGTGGGTGTCATGGCATATGTAGTATGCATATAAGGTGAAGTTGTTGTGTTTAACAGCATGGATCAAAGCCAGATACACTAGCACATGATGCATGTAAGAAAGCCACTGATGAGCAGTCTTTCCAAGGGATCTTTCTCTGCATTCGACACATTAATCTAGGAATATGTCTAGGTATCATCGCTCTGCTTCATTGTTCATGGCTGATTCAATGATATTGGGAAAACAGTTTGTTACAACATCATTAGGATGTTTTGAGAGTAGTTCAACATTCTGACCCTCTGGATACTGCCTCATGGGAAGTTGTTCCAATGCCTCTAGTGCAACTTTGTGACAGTAAAGTGCCCTATCATAATGTTTCCCTGAAAGAAAACTTTGCCTTAAATCTGATCCAATGAGTCCAGCTTCAAGTAGGATATTCTGAGTAACCAATTCCATCAATTTTCTTACCAAGCATCCTCATGAATGCACACTAAATGTGGAATGTTCCTATGAGTAAGATATGGTTTTGGTACCGATCAGGGTTGTTCCATGTGATAGGATATGCCTTCATATATTCCCATGTCGAATGTGGCGATGGGAATCTTTGTTGCACTTCGTGTGCTGCACTTTCAGCATATCGTAGGCATACATGTACAGTTAGTATCCATAAAATTTGCTTCAGCCAAGCTTCATAGAATGAATACTCACCACCTGGATATGTCACACGAGTGGTAGTTAGGGGTTTTGTTGCTAAGCCTGTCTCCATTTCCGAGGTGTAGTAATAATTCTCACATTACCCAATTCTACCGAGAATATTTACAAGTTCACTCTTATGGAGGTGCCTCTGAGTCATACTCAACAAAATGTTTTTTTTTTTGGCAACTTCCACTCACCACAAGTTGCAGCATGACAGATGTCTTATCCAACTGATGAGATCAGTTGCTGAATCTGAGGTTTTTGGGGACAGTCTCTTTTGTGGAGATATGCTCAGAAATATTTTAAGTTCTATTGGCATCTTTCATTGCATTCCAAATAAGCACATTAGGAGGTCACTTCAGCTCATCAATTTCTTTGAAGCTTTTGTTAATGACACCTTTCAGCTGCATCCCATATCTGATTATAAAAGATAACCCAAGACACCATGCCTTTCTGAATAGCATCATCAGTGCTGATGCTACTATTACACCCGGTGTATCCATGGTACTGTGGTCCACTTTCACTCAGAGGAGAAAGTGAAAGTGTAGAGGAATACTTGAGATGGTTCTGAGGTTTGTCTTTATATTTTGTGGCTGTGTATTCTGGATTGGCAAACATTATTTCTCTCAACTGTGCTATGAACAGTTCCTTCAGGTACCAAAGTTTCATAATGCTATTACTGATGAGGACCTCTTTTATTATGACCTTACAGATTTCGTTAAAAGCAAATCTGTGATCCTCTTCCAATGCCAGTTGTCTGTTTCATTGTTCATCATTGTCACTTCGGTAACTTTTTGGGTCTCGAACAAGGTATCATTTTCTATATGATCAATGATTCTTTGCTTCAAATGCAAACAGGTCTTAGCCTCTGATCCTAGTGAGTAGACAGTTATCATTCCTCAACTCAGCTTATTGTTTCAGATTTTGCTATCCTTCAAAAATCAAACTAACAAAGACCTTCAGCAGACCAACATCTTTTTACTTTTATTTTGCATTTATAAGTTACAAATATACAATCAGGTGTAAAGTTATGCTTTCTCCAGATGTCATCTTCGCCCTCGATGGGACACTTGTTTGCCTGTGTTCTGAACAAGGGCTGAGTAAACCTCTTATCTCTGTGATAACCATGAGGAGATGATAACTTGTCAGGAACTTGATTACAGATATCTGTTATTCTTTATGTTAAACTTGAGTGCTCTGCAAGTCTGCCACTTTTTATTTCCTGTAGTTTAGCAATTGTTTCCTTTGCAACCTCTTTGGAAGAGAATAGTTTAATTTCACCATACTTGTCTGTTTTCAATCCTGGCACATGAATATGCACTGGGCTCAGGCATGTTGATTGCTAGTCTTCCGCTGTTTCTTGGAGGGTCCGCCAGATCTAACACCTGAAAAAAAGGTGAAATGAAGTCAGATAATTTTAAATGACAGGATTTTATATTAGGCGTAATATTTCCGTCCCCTGGACTGAAAAAGAAAAAAGTGAATATAGAAATCTTACATAGTCATAAACAGAATTTTTGCAAATAAAACCTCATATATCTAAAAAATGGCCAGTGATGGATGACTAAAAAAAGTCACCAATGGATTCATTTATAACCTGAAAAGCACATTTAGATGCCAAGATCATGATTCTTTGATAATTAGAATCTGAAATATCATGACATATATAAATTTGCATATTTTAATATATGTCTCAGAACTTCTGTCGGAGGTGAGGGTACGTAGGAAATAAGTAAAAATTACACGTTGCATCCAAGTTTATACAGTTACCTGTCAGATTTTCATAAAAATCAGTTTTGTTTTGTCAAAAAGGCGGGTATTGGCCGTTCATGGGGACCCCTTTAGGTTGGTGACATATACCTCAGAACTTCTGTCGGAGGTGAGGGTACGTAGGAAAATAAGTAAAAATTACACGTTGCATCCAAGTTTATACAGTTACCTGTCAGATTTGCATAAAAATCAGTTTTGTTTTGTCAAAGAGGCGGGTATTGGCCGTTCTTGGGGACCCCTTTAGGCTGGTGACATATAACTAGCAATGCTATGACACCACGTTTAAATCGCGTTCCTAACAATTGATTATGACTCTTTGCCTAAACAGCAAATGAGGTACTTAGATGTTAGTCTACCGTTGAAGGTCGAAGTTTGGGAGGAGAAAGCAAGAGAGAAGAAACCAGATTGAGTGTTTATCTCCTGTTATAATACTTATATACCATAAAAACTCGACGAGGTAACCGTTATCTTTTGTAGGTTCAACTATTCGAGTGATTGTCTCTCTCTCTCTCTCTCTCTCTCTCTCTCTCTCTCTCTCTCTCTCTCTCTCTCTCTCTCTCTCTCTCTCTTTCAAAAGTAGTTATTGCATGACAGTTTACAATATAAACTAACTTTTAGGAGCTTCATATAGATTTTGGAGAATAAGAACGTGTTTGAGATATATATATATATATATATATATATATATATATATATATATATATATATATATATATATATATATATATATATATATCAAGAGTGTGATTCTAAAGGCCTAAATGGTGGGGTAGGGCAGAGGAAGCGTTCTGTTACTGGGAAGGAAGCATTTTATTTGAAAGTAATAGGGAACCTATGTCTCTTGTCAAATTACCAACAACTGCTTAATGTGCTGGCAGACCTGGGACTATACCAGTGTTCTAACACAGCCACACTGTAACTAGACTTTTCCTGTCATTATCCCATATGAATAGGTTAAGGACAGTATATTATCTGAAACGTAGTGTTTTTTTATCACGCTTTATGTATTTTTGTCTTCAGAATAGTAGGAAATAAACTGTGCGTTATGCTGAAAGCAGCCAGCCCGCTTGAGGATAGTTCCGAACAGTGTTTAACCAGGGTGGCCGTTGCCATATTAACTGACGTCATGATTTCGGCTCCCTATTCAATATCGTTCATCAGTTTCAAAATAACTTTGGCAATGATTCGAAATTATAATTACGTTGTATAGACCCATTTGTTGTGTTATTCGATATAACATTCTACCTGAAGTTTTTTGCTAAAATAAAATAAGTTTTGGTCAAACTGAAAATCCTTACTCATGCACATTTCACGAGTCCAATAACAATTAATTTTCTTAAGATAACATAGCAACAATTGGTATGCAGCAGTTCAGCATATATGAACATTTATTCTGTCTGTCCGCTGGTTCTCTCTCCCAAACCATGCACTAGGCATCCACTATGGTTTTATGTGTTAACCAAACACAGAGTGCTTGTTTCACGCATATAATGATATCATTTTAGCATATCACACTTTAATTAAAGAACCCTCACAGAAAATACCATTGCATTACCTAAGTCAACATTTGAGAGAGAGAGAGAGAGAGAGAGAGAGAGAGAGAGAGAGAGAGAGAGAGAGTCATTAACATGTTATCAGTAACTATGACAGCTAATGCTTAAAGATTCTGTCATGCAATATTTCAAGCATTAAGTGACCTCTCTTGATAGAATCTACAAACTACAGTAGAATTCATGTGAGGTGGCACACATTTTCTTACCTTAATGTAAACCGTATCTTTAAAAAAAAAAAAAATTTGACGAGACCAAAAAAAGCTAATAATACATCTAACTAACATTACATATTGTAAGCTAGAGAACATATAAAGTAATATGAAGGTGATTTATAATATTATTGGTCTCAGACGATTGACTTCCCACACAATCATAAGTCTTCCCTGAAATACTCATATATGCTGAATTGTTTCAAACCAATTATTGTTATGCTATCTTGAGAAAATGAATTCTTGCTGGATTTGTGAATTGTGTATGAGTAAGGATTTTCAGTTGGACCAAAATTTACAAATTATTCTAAAATTCATGATTTTAGCGAATAACATTAATGTTGGAATATTATATAGAATAACACAACATATGGGTCTATACAACGTATTTATAATTTGGAATCATGAAAAAAAAAAAATTATGATACTGATGAATCGACATTGAATTACTTTCACACAAAGTGACTCCTTTCTCGTAACCACTCAAAAAAAAAAAAAAAAAAAAAAAAAACAATCTGCCTACCCCACACTTTCCGCATTTAGAATCACACTTGGGAAGAGAGAGAGAGAGAGAGAGAGAGAGAGAGAGAGAGAGAGAGAGAGAGAGAGAGAGAGAGAGAGAGAGAGAGAGAGAGAGAGAGGGACTCCTAGCTTGTGTTTACGAAAGATTTTTCAGTCGGGTCATAATATCTTTCCAAACTAAACATCAATCTTTTTTGTCAACAAGTTGTTCGTGAGAATGGCATAGCAAATAACACAACAAATATACCATATAATTATAAGTTAGAATCATTATAATGATAGAATTAAGATCTAGAGAAATTATACTGAATTTACGTTCATCCATAATTTTCCGAGGTTCCCCTACCATCACACTCCATACAACTCTAACAAGTACTTCCCTGGCCCACCGTCGTCCTCCCCCTACCCGTTGCGGCCCCCCCCCCTCCCCCCCCACACACACACACAACCAAACTCGACTACACTTGAAATTCTGGAATCTATAGATTTTGGGGGTGACAGAAGGGGACTGGAGACGACAGGACATTTGCTTTTGACTGTACAGTATTTACTTAAGTAAAGACCATGGTAATGAGGTTATGGCACTACCCAAGACTAGAGAACGATAGTTTAATTTTGAAGTGTCTTTCTCTCAGAAAAGTTGCTAACCAAAGTTAAAGAGTCTATTATACCCTTGCCAAGTGAAAAGTAGCCACTAAACAAATACAGTGAAGTAGTTAACCGCTTGAGTGGAGAAGAATATTTTTTTCCAGTTGCAGTATTGTCAGGTATATGAGGAAAGAAGAGAATGTGTAAAGAATATACTAGGCTACTAGGTGTATGTGTAGGCAAATGAAAATTAGCCGTTACCATATATCGTATGTGTGCGTATCCGCTTGTATATGAATGTGGAATAAAATCACATACATTATCTCAGAAACGAGAGAGAGAGAGAGAGAGAGAGAGAGAGAGAGAGAGAGAGAGAGAGAGAGAGAGAGACGGGCTATAGATAAAAATATGTACGTTTGGATTTAAAGGTAAGCTTCCTTATGGAGGGTATAATTGAAATGACTATTTGTTGATAAGAATAACAAGGGGCGTAATTGGATCCAATGTTCAATGAAGTGAAGGGGAGATGCTGATATAAACAATGAGAAATTAAGAAATTGGAATAGAAATATTATCAATCATCAGGATGAATAGGAGGGATATCAATTAACATATTATAATTGATAGTCATAGTTTAATTCACTTATTTTTAATACAAATAAGTAGGGACGCCATATAAATACCAGAGGCGTATGTTATTGTTTGCATATTATACAGTACATATCACAATGTTCTTCAAAACTTTGGTTACTGTTTCCAGTCGCCTAAATCAAAGTTGCTTTGATGATATTTCCAACAAGAGAAAGCCTGTGTTGCTTTAATTTGGGTTATATATATATATATATATATATATATATATATATATATATATATATATATATATATATATATATATATATATACACACACATATATATATATATATATATATATATATATTATGACTAGTGAATTACATAAATTCCAGAGCTCAAAAATCCGCCTGCTTTATATTACATAATCTGACAATAATATATATGAAAACTGAATATCTAAAAGGTCTGTTTACTTTACACCAAAAACAAAACGGGGTGATTACTTTACTTTTACGGGAACTATTTTTAAATCAATCTCTTACTTCGCTTCTTAGTCAGGGATACGAGCAAAGCACTGAGAAAAGTATTGTTGATGGAAATAATACACACTTTACAAAAATAAATATATTCTATAAAAATTTAACAATCACAATTAACACCAGAATTAAATCACTCGAAATATTAAATTTGAACTAAACCTTAGACTAAGACAAAATGGCACTCTATAAAAGAATTATACAATCACTTGTTTCACTCTAAATCAATTAATGAAAATCTTTAATTTTGTTAGTTAATGAAAAAAGCTGACACTTTAACACTACAGAAAATATATCAAATTACACTTACATATACTTAACTGTTACTCTTATGTCCTTAGGCTCACACAAGGTTACTGAACGGTTAAGCAAAATAATTACACTTCACTGTTTAACCTAATCTCAAAGGGCCAGTCACAAAAACATATTGATTTTCATAATATACCCGTACTCACATATACACGGCACTTCTTATAATTTAAACCACAGAAATTGAATTATTGTATGAACAAACACTGTTCACATTTGAGAGAAAATACAATGCACGCTGGAGAGGAAAACTGTGACGTGCATAAAGAGGAGATCCATAGTGGCTGAATAGATGCCGGAGAGGACTGTTGGGTGATGGCTCTTCTGATGGTAGTCTGCATCTCTCCTGTTTCCTGTGCATTACTAGGCCCTTATATATTAACGTCTAGTAACTTCTAGTAAATCATTCTCAGGGTATTCTAGCAGTGTAAGCTTGCCAATTTAGCAATTTGGAGAAGGGGTACTACCATTGCCTACAAGGCAACTCTCTTAGCTAACTCCGCCCACCTCCTCTTTAAAAGAATAATTTTTAGTCTAGAATTTTCTTGCCTCTACCAACTATTGGACACATGATGCAATCCCTAGTGTGTGAGTCATACTGCATACCTTTTAACAAGTTACATAAGACTTCGTAACAAAACTACGTGAAATGAAAATTTAATTCTTTAAAATAACTTAAATTTACATTTATGAAAGTGAATGAAAATACAACTAAAGGAATGACAGCAGTCGTATGTAATTTACATACATTACTTAATCCTATGTGAGTGTAACTCACCTTACGAGCTGACTATACATCTCTTAAATACACAAATAAAATATGTGAATAAAATATTCTACTCCCTTGAAGACCAGCTTTGTAAATATATATATATATATATATATATATATATATATATATATATATATATATATATATATATATATATATATATATATATGTGTGTGTGTGTGTGTGTGTGTGTGTGTGTGTGTGTGTGCGTGTGTTTGTGAGTGTAATGAAGATCAATAACGAATAATGGATCACTTTAGAGCCTAAATGTAATTAAACACAAACTCAGGACTGCCAGAGACCACAGTCCTAGAACAAGTCTTGAGAACACTGATTATATGGTTATCGAAGGGGGGATACCAATAATTATGGCCATTTGGATTTGATTTTGCCATTGCCACGAAAACTGGAAAAACCAAAGTTTATCAACCAGAGCATTACGGGAAATAGTGTGTTAGCGTTGAATGGTTTTAATAACCTATCCAGTTCGGCTGTCATTAAATGTGAATAGGAACTTTAGGAACAATAACCGTAATGCTTAAATCGGCTACTTCAAGCACATAATGGTTTATTATCTAGTTTGGATGAGATTGCTCTGGTCTAGGGCTTTCTTCAGATAATGGACTGCAAGGCGAATCCGAAAGTACTTTTACTTCTGCTCAAGTATTTCCTTTTAAATGGCCCGTTTTATAAAGAAGCTTCTGTAAATGTTACCCAGGAGCTCATGTGAAGTACGAAATTTTAATAATACGATCTGGATTAAGTCTGGATTCGCCAGAAATCAGAAAGGTTATAGAAAATAGGTCACACTAGACTAAATAACGCATTCTCTTATTATTATTATTATTATTATTATTATTATTATTATTATTATTATTATTATTATTATTATTATTAGCTAAGCTACAACCTTATTTGGAAAAGGATGCAATAAGCTTTGGGCTCCAATAGGAAAAAATAGGCCTGTGAGGAAAAGAAATAAGGAAATAAATTAACTAACTTATTTCTACAAGATTGTCATTACTATTATTTATAGGATTGTGTATTTGAATTTTATTTTTCACGATGTTCCTTCATTTGAAATTACCTATCGAAATCTATATTTCCGGCGTCAGTGATCGTAACTGTGGGCAGTCAAGTTTGATTGCAACAAATCCTGTCATTAAATTTCTAAATTTGATAATAAAGAAAATAAAAGGGAAGTCAGGGCTACACCGATAAAATCCTCGAATATCAGTTTTTTTATGAGGTCAGAAACTTGGGATAATGACTTCGGTCAAGGTCAGAATCCACGAAAACCATGAAACGTCGAGTCTTTTGGAGGCTGAAGAGGAATTCTCACATAGAATTCAAAAGGGAATCTCGTCGTCAGTAATTACAAGGCCCAAGAGCCTTCTCTTCTAATTACATTAGCATAATAGACACCGAAATTCAGTGCAGCTGAATATCATTTCATATAAAGATAAGTATTAAAGATCTCTTAGATAAAGTATTAATGTCCAACACACACACACATACACACGCGCGCGCGCGCGCACACACACATACACACATGCCCACACATACACGCACACACACGCACACGCGCGCGCACACACACACACACACATATATATATATATATATATATATATATATA
>NC_090754.1:64473495-64485995 GCF_036898095.1 Palaemon carinicauda
AGACTTCTTCGAATCGGATTCTTATGCTCTTAAAAATTTTCTCTCTTATGTTTACGCGCGCGCTCGTGTGTGTGTGTGTGTGTGTGTGTGTGTGTGTGTGTGTGTGTGTGTGTGTGTCTCATTGCCTAAAACTCTCTCATTTGTTTCTTAACCCCTCTCCCACATACCCCAGCTCTGCTAGTTCTGCATCCCTTTCCCATCTTTCTAATATGAAATATTCGGGAAGAAACTAAAATGGGAGCATGGAGTGTTAAAAGTCATGACGAGGAATTGCTCTTTTGTAGAGAGAGAGAGAGAGAGAACTAACGGCCGAATTAATTAAGCAGACGAATGTTAAGTAAGAATAACTGAAGGGTATATTCTTATGAATAGAGATAAGGCATAACCTCAAGGTAAAATGTCCTTCATCTTCATTCTTTACTTCTTAATTTTGCATTAGGGTTGCAGTGGGGTTTTTATTCTTAATAACGAAAAATAATAGCTAATGTTATTTTGATTAGGCTGACATAAGTCTCCCTTCATAGTTTATATTTGACAGATCTATTTTAACGTTATTGAGCTTAAGGAATTGTATATTTTTCTACTCTACTTCTAATAAAGTAGCATGAAAAACCTGGAACCTCTAGATTGCAACATCATAATTGGCGGAACAACTATAAAACAAGTAAATGATTTTGTATATATAAAGGTATTATAACATGATGCAAGCTGTATTAAAGAAATAGAAAGAAAAAGAATACTAAGAGCAAAAAAATGCCTTCAACTGTCTGAAAACCCCATTAACAAACAACAAAATAAAGATCCAGACAAGAGATAGAGCACTGAAAACCTATGTATGATCTACACTTACTTATGGTTCAGACACAGACACTTTTACAAGAAACAAGAACTTGAAAAATAGAATAAATGCAAGTGAATTATGGTTTCACAGAAGAATGTTGGAGATCCCGTGGACTGAGAGAATAACAAATGAGGAGGTATTGAAAATAGTGAAACAGGACAGATCACTTCTAAGAGAGATAAGGAGGAGGCAGATGGAAATTCAGGGACATGTGATAAGAAAAAATATCGAACTTGTGCCTTATGGGAAGATAGAGGGGAGAAGAGCAAGAGGCCAGAAAAGGGACAAGTTTTTGAACTGCCAAGCTTAATGGAAAATGTGAATGAGAATATAATAGCTGGACAATTTATACAGAGATCTAGAGACAGGACCAGATGAAGGCCATTGACAGCCCGTGTCGAGGACATGGCACCTAGATACAGATATAATTCTAATATATAATTTATTTATTTCCCTATTTCCTTTCCTAACAGGGGTACTTAGCCTGTTGGAGCCGTAGGGATTGTACCATCCTGCTTTTTATTATTATTATTATTATTATTATTATTATTATTATTATTATTATTATTGTTATTATTGTTGTTGTTGTTATTATCATTACAGGCTAAGCTACAACACTAGTTGGAAAAGTAGAATGCTAAAAGCTCAAGGGCTCCAACAGGGAAAAATAGCCCAGTGAGGAAAGGGAACAAGGAAATAAACAAACTACAAGAGAAGTAATGAACAAGCAAAACGAAATATTTTAAGAACAGCAACAACATTAAACTGTACCTTCCTTATATAAACTGTAAAATCTTAAAAAAAAAAAAAAAAAAAAAAAACATGAGGAAGAGAAACAAGATAGAACAGCATGCCTGAGTGTACCCTCAAGCAAGAGAACTCTAACCCAGGACCGTGGAATGCCGTGGTACAGAAGCTATGGCACTGCCCAAGACTAGAGAACAATGGTTTGATTTTGGAGTGTCTTCTCATAGAAGAGCTGCTTATCATAGCTAGAGTCTCTCTTTTACCCTTACCAAGAGGAAAGTGGCCACCGAACAATTGATTACATTGCAGTAGTTAACCCCATGAGCGAAGAAGAATTGTGTTATCAGGGTTCTAGGTTTGCTAATAATAATAATAATCATAATAATAATAATAATAATAATAATAATAATACCAATAATAATAATAATAATTTTTTATTATTATTTCATTATATATCTAATAATAATAATAATAATAATAATGATAATAATAATAATGATAATATTTATAATTTTATATATCTATGTATTATATCGATTTATATATATATACATATATATATATATATATATATATATATATATATATATATATAAATATATCGATTATATGTATATTATATATATATATATATATATATATATATATACACACACATATATATATATATATATATATATATATATACACATACATATACACACATACATACATACATGTATACATATATACTGTATGTAGATATAAGTGTATTTGTAGCTATATGTACTCGTATTTCTTAGTTAGTAATTAGTTATATATCGGAATTCTGAATTCACTGTACTGCAACAGGTGCTAAAGATAAAAGTTTAATAAATGTGTAAAATATGTAGATAATCCATACTTGAGAATTTATGTATTATATATATATATATATATATATATATATATATATATATATATATATATATATATATATATATATATATATGGTATGTATGCATGTATGTATATATAAATACAGTATAGTGTTTGCCCAATAGCTTTTATTTTCAAGGATAAGCTAGGAGATACTTCTTACTACCTCCACTACTTGCCCCGCCCAATTTGTTTTAATAAAGCACTTCAAGTAAACAAACCCCTTTTAGTTTTTAATTGTATATGAAAAGGATGGAATTGAACATAACTCCTTTAGAAAATATATTTGAAAATTATGTCGAATTACAAAATTACATAATTGGTAAACGTATCCCTTTTTGGAAGGGTAACAGATCAAATTTGGCTTGGAATAACTATACTCAGCTAAGACCTGTTACTTGGAGAGTTTATGCTTCAACTGAAAAGGGATACAACTCTGGAACACATGGTGGGTTACCCTTAAATCGGCATTCTTTCGCTCTATCACTCACGGTCCAAAGGAAAAGGCAACCCTTTTGTCTTATGTGTTTGACAGTAGAGAGTTATGAGAAACTCGATCTTCCTCATTGCTGTATTTTCCAAGCTAAACTAGGCTAACTAGTTTAGCTTTTTAGTCCCATGAAATTTAAATACTCTTGATGGACCGTGAGGCTTGTGGAGGTGTAGTCCCAATTGGTATTTTTCCTTTATATTTTTTTTTTTTATATATAAAGATTGCTGATTTCTTATTTTCTTAATTGTCTGTTAGCAAGAAACGGTTCTTATTGCGCTGGTTGGAGATTTTGTAATGTTATTCCATTAGATGAATATGTTTGAGGCATCTCTAGCCCGGCTGATTACCTCCCAATTTCCATAACTACCATATTATCTACAGTATTTTTTTTTTTGGGGGGAACGCGTCTAAGTAGGTATACTAAAGGTAATGATTTGTTCCGTAGTTTGCAATTTGGCGTTTACAAAGGCCTTGGAACATGTGATATCCTTCTTGCAATTTACAATGGTATGCAGTAATCCCTTGATTGTGGTCAGGAAGTGATTGGTTGACCTTAATTTTTATTAAATATGTTTGGTACAGATCTACAATGATACAGAAGTTGACATGGGTTGAGGTGCCTCTAAAAGCATTGATCCTCCATCAAAACATCCTGTCACTAATGGTCTCGATTCCATGTGTTCCTCTCCACTCAGATGACTGAGAGAGATTCTTCAGCGAGATGAATTTGATCAAAAGTAATTGGAGGAGTTGCCTTAAAGCCAATACTTCTTCCTGATGTTTCTACATATGACCCAACTGAGGCTATCCATCTGTGGAATACAAATGCATAATCACAAAGGAGGACAAAAATGCGCCCAGTGGGGAAAAAAAAAAGTTGTCCTGAGTCTGACTCAGATATATCTGATGTGGAAGTGATTGATGGACATAATTAATTTAGTCTTTTACATAAAAAATTGTTCCACCAGTCATTATATTATGTAAACGGTGCGGAATATGTTTGAATTATTCAATATTGTGATGCTTAAGATTATAACAGTTGTTTTATGTATAGAATTACATTGCTGTATTGTCAGTTTCAAGTCCAATTTCAAGTATCTGAGTAAACGTGGCATTATGTTGACTAAAATCTGATGCTTTATTATATTTGCTTTTATGTAGGACTCGTTCGCCAAGTTTCACAATATATTAATTAATTTTTATTTTATCATAGTTCTCAGAGTTGTTCATATTTTTTTTCATTGAATAACATTATCAAAATACTCTTGAAATAAATGATTATTAGATATGAACAATTGTATGATACACTGGATAGTCTTTTGTCATTTTTACCTAGGGTTAACTCATTGAAATCAGACATATTTTGGCTAGTGGATTTTCTGAATGGCTACTTTATGTAACTAATCCTACTGGCTGGTATAAAAAATATGAATTTGTAGGCCTGTATATATATGTGTGTGTATATATATACACATGTATATATATGCATATATATATATATATATATATATATATATATATATATATATATATATATATATATATATATACAGTATATGCCGTATTTTTATGTACTTAGTAATTATCTATTTATACACACATAATATATATATATATATGTATATATATATATATATATATATATATATATATATATATATATATATATATATATATATATATATATATTTATATATTTATATATACACACACACACACACATATATATATATATATATATATATATATATATATATTTATATATATGTGTGTGTATATATATATATGTATTTGTGTGTATGTATATATATATTTATTCATTTATGTGTATATATATATATATATATATATATATATATATATATATATATATATATATGTATATATATATTCATTTATGTGTATATATATATAAATATATATATATATATATATATATATATATATATATATTTATTCATTTATTTGTGTGTATATATAGATATATATATATATATATATATATATATATATATATATATATATATATATATATATATATATATATATATATATATATAAACATCAATTATGTTTTATACGTCTTTGTCGTTTTTGTTTACGTCTTCCTAAGAAAGCTGACGAGATCGTTCATAAGTCTTCAATTGAACAAGAAAAGTCACGCTAGCTATATGCGCAACTACTTCATATTTTTTCTATTATACTTCTTATGTGGTCTGTTTATTGAAGCAACATTATTAATAGTGATAATAATAGAAATTATAACAATGATGATGATTACAAAAATAATTTACCGATTGCTATAATGATGATGATCGGAGAAATTCCTCCTAAAGAATTTTCAGTAATAGTGGTGATGTGAAGGTCGATGTCGTTACTTTGATGGATTCAAGTCATTAGTGAAGAAAGAAAATATGCAAAGTAAATATTACATTGACGTGGGATGCCTGTTGCGACATTAGTTAACGAGAACTTTATTTTATATTTTTTAGTCTCAAGTCCAATAAGTAAACCGAACGAGAATGAAAATAATATATATATATATATATATATATATATATATATATATATATATATATATATACGTGTGTGTGTGTGTGTTTGCCTATTTACATATGTAAACATATGGGTATTATATACGTGTGTTTTGTGTTGGTGAAGTCCAATGAAATTAAGTTATAATGAACAGCAGAATACTACAAGGGAGTATGCTGTCACCTATGTTGTTTATCCTCCTCATGGATTTTATGATGCATAGAACAGTTTGGGATGGTGGAGAATGATTAGATTGGATTGGTAATAGCCAATTAGCAGACCTAGAGTATGCTGATGATGCTGTCCTTTTTAGCAGAACACCACAGGACTTGCGAAGCTTGCATACCAGAATGCATGAAATATCACACAAGGTTGGGCTGAAGACAAATAGAAGAAAAACAGAGATGATGAGAACGGAGTATGCATTGGAAGATGTAATATAATTGAAAGGAGAAAGGATTGATAATGTAGAATCGTTCAAGTATTTACGAACTATGATCTCCAATACAGGATCTTTAGAATTAAAGTTTAGTGAAAAATTGAATAAAGCACATCAGATAATAGCTACATTAAGTTATATTTGGAAATCAAATAACTGAAATTAGCCTACATATAAAATTCAGGCTACATACCAGTTTAGGGAGATCTGAGTTACTGCATGCACAATTAAACAATCTCCAACAGGTTTAGTAGATTCGAGAACAAAGCCTTCAGATGAATAATGCGAGTTAAATGGTAGGACAGGATTAGAAATGAAACTATAAGAAAGATTACTCGAGTGCCATATGTGGATGAGATTCTGGTGAAAGGTAGAGGGAGATGGTTTGGTCATGCACTTCGCACTCCCCAAGAGATATTAGTTCACCTTACATTAGATTGGGCTCCACAAGGCACTAGATAGGTTGAAAATCCCAGGCCTACATGGCCGAGGGCTATGAAGCGTGAAGTAGGAGGCGGTGAATGGAGAAGTATTGAATTTAAAGCTCAAGATGGAGACGACGGGCAAAATCTACCAAGGCCCTTCGTGTTAATAGTCGTAGGAGGAGATGAAGGTAATATATATATATATATATATATATATATATATATATTTATATATATATATATATATATATATATATATATATATATATATATATATATATATATATATATATATATATATATATATATATATTACAATGTTTCAGAGCCCTCAGGACATGTTGCAATAAAAGATGAGACGATATAGCAATATCTAACTCGAATACTCTATCCAACATATATACAAGCCGTCAGCAAAACAAATGATATATAATCTAAAGATTTCTTATGTAACAGGTAGTTTATCAATATAGAATAAAGCTGTTCTGTTAAGAACAGAAGAAAACTTCTCAAAACATTGATTCAGACAATCAAATCATGTTTCATTATCTAGAAACCATAGAGATGTCCCACAATAATATATATCAAAATGATTGTGGCTTTAAAAAGATACCAAGTAATGGTTTAAAAAAATTCTGAGGCGATACTGATAGATCTACTTATTAAAGATTTATATTGCACGAACTTTGAGTACGGTATGAGTTGAGAATACTGTTTATTTCTTTCTTATAAATGTAAGACAAAGTTTGATCATTAATTGGGATGAGGTGGGGCTTGTTTGATTTGTTGTAGATTCAGCTAGAATTCAGACTAGCAAGGGCTATTGCCTCTGAGCTTGTATAGCTGATTGTAGTTTCAGCTAGAATTCTCACTAACACAGGCTAATGCCTCTTTTCGCGTATGGTTTGTGGTAGATTCAGCTAGAATTCAGATTAGCAAGGGCTATTGCCATTGAGTTTGCTCAGCTGGTTGTAGTTTCAGCTAGAATTCTGACTAGCTTGGGGCATTGCTTTTGTCGTTGTATGGTTAATTGTGGATTTAGCTAGAATTCAGACTGGCAAGGGCTATTGCCATGAGCTGTTTTAGCTGGTTGTAGTTTTAGCTAGAATTCTGACTACCACGGACTATTACTTTTGGCCTTGTATAGTTTGTTGTAGATTCAGCTAGAATTCAGACTAGCAAGGGCTATTGCCATTGAGCTTGTTCAGCTGGTTGTAGTTTCAGCTAGAATTCTGACTAGCACGGGGCATTACTTTTGGCCTTGTATTGTTGATTGTGGATTTAGCTAGAATTCAGACTGGCAAGGGCTATTGCCATGAGCTTTTTTAGCTGGTTGTAGTTTTAGCTAGAATTCTGACTACCACGGACTATTACTTTTGGCCTTGTATGGTTTATTGTAGATTCAGCTAGAATTCAGACTAGCAAGGGCTATTGCCATTGAGCTTGTTCAGCTGGTTGTAGTTTCAGCTAGAATTCAGACTAGCACGGGGCATTGCTTTTGGCCTTGTATGGTTAATTGTGGATTTAGCCAGAATTCAGACTAGCAAGGGCTATTGCCATGAGCTTTTTTAGCTGGTTGTAGTTTCAGCTAGAATTCTGACTAGCACGGGGCATTGCTTTTGTCCTTGTATAGTTTGTTGTAGTTTCAGCTAGAAATCTGACTAGTAGGGTATATTGCCATTGGCTTTTTATGGTTTGTTATAGATTCAGCTGGAATTCATACTAGCAAGGGCTATTGCCATTGAGCTTATTTAGCTGGTTGTAGTTTCAGTCAAAATTTTGACTAGCATGGGTTATTGCCTTGGCCTTGTATGGTTAATTGTAGATTCAGCTAGAATTCATACTAGCAAGGGCTATTGCCATTGAGCGTATTTAGCTGGTGGTAGTTTCATCTAGAATTATGACTAGCATGGGCTATTGCCTTTGACCTTGTATTGTTCTAGAGTCAGCTAGAATTCAGATTAGCAAGGGCTTATGCCATTGACGTTGTTTAGCTGATTGCAGCTTCATCTAGAATTCTTACTAGCACAGGCTATTGCCTTTGACCTTTTTTGGGGTTGTTGTAGATTCAGCTAGAATTAATACTAGCAAGGGCTATTGCCATTGAGCATGTTTATCTGGTAGTTTCAGCTAAAATTGTGACTAGCATGGGTTATGGCCTTTTGTTGTTGTATGGTTAGTTAACATGCTTTTGCCATTAAACTGGTTTTGTTGGTTGTAGATCCAGTTAGAATTTAGACTACAGCGACTATTGCTGATGAGCTTCTTTGGATAATGTAGATTCAGCTAGAATCTATACTTCTTCGAGCCAGCCCTTTAGCTTGGTTCTTTGCAAATTCAGCTTTGAATTCAGACCAGCATGGGCTATTGCTTTTGCGCTTGTTTGGTTGATAGTTAATTCAGGTAGAATTTACGCTAGCATGGTATATTGTGTTGGACTTCTTTGGTTGGTTGTAGATTCAGCTAGAATGCACACTAATACTGGCTATTGCTATTGGACTAGTTTGGTTTGTTGCAGATTGTTACAATTTAGACCAACACTGGCTATTGCCATAGCACTTATTTGGCTGTTTGTAAATTCAGGTAGAATTTAGACTAGCATGGCTATTCCTGTTGAGCCTGTTCGGTTGGATGTAGGTTCATCTAGAATTTACACAAGCACTGGCTATTGCCATTGTTCATGTTAAGTTGATTTTAGATTCAACTAGAATTTTTACTAACAATTGGAATCGGTTAGATTTCAAACCAACTCGTTCTATTACCGTTAGATGCTCGAATGTAGTTTCAGCAATAATTCAGACTAGCACAAGCTATTGCTGTGTAGTTGTTTGTAGATTCAGGTGAATTTTAAACCAGTAGGGGGTATTGCTGTTGGGCTTATTTGGTTGGTTGTATATTCTTCTAGAATACTATAAACTAAAATGGTCTTTTGCCACTAGTTGGTTAGTTGTAGATTCATGTAGAATATAGACTAAGATTGTCTGTTGTCATTGGGCTTAGTTGGATGGTTGTAGATTCTTCTAAAATATAAAATAAAATTATCTGTTGCCATTGGTCTTCATTGGTTATATATTCATATAGAATATGGACCAAGATGGTATGTTGCCAAGGGCTTGGCTGATTGTAGATTCATCTAGAATGTAGACTAAGAAGGTCTGTTGCCATTGAGCCTAGTTGGTTGTTTGGGTGTAGATTCATCTAGATTATAGACCTAGATGGTCTATTGCCATTGGGCCTGGTTGGTTGATTGTATATTCATTTACAATATAGACTAAGATGGTCTGTTGCCATTGAGCTTGGTTGGTTGGTTGTAGGTTTATCTAGACTTACAATTAACACGGGGTTTTGTCGTTGGGCAGCCCCCAAAAATTATAAGGGGTCTCAGGGTCTGAGAGTGGACACTGAAGACGGCTGGTGATGAATACCTGGATTCCTTCAGGTCCATTACAAATTTGCCATCCTTATTTTACAGATGTGTTGGGAGGGGTGCTTTTCAAGAATAGAATTTGTCATAAATCTTAGAAATTCGACTGAAAGGGCTTATTTTTAGGCAAATTTTTTCCTTGATTTTTTTTTGTCTACTTCTAGGGTCTAATGAAGAAAAATATTTATGACACCTTCAAAAAGACTAATAACTATCTCCAATTCTTTGGAAGTTGTTAATGTAATACCGACACACTTCCAGTTTACGTATTTTCTTTTGCATTTACAGTGACCAGATATGAAAGGATCATTGGAATTTCAGTGTATGGTATCACTATAGTATGTTATTTTTTTCTTTATGAGCCTGTAATCATTAGATTACACTAAAACATACACACGTGTATATATATATATATATATATATATATATATATATATATATATATATATATATATATATATATATATATATATGTATATATATATATATATATATATATATATATATATATATATATGTATATATTTTGTTTGTGTGCATGTGTGTAAGTACGTACTGTATATGCAAGTGTCTGCGGCTGATAACCTCTAGTTTGCATACTTTATGAGATATACAGTATTTATATATGTATATATACATATATATATATATATATATATATATATATATATATATATATATATATATATATATATATATATATATATATATATATATATATATATATATATATATACGTAGTGTATATGAATCACTTATTTTTGCTTTACATCGTTTCTTCTGAAGGTCAGAGCAAGACAATTCATGGTTTGGGTTTCTCAACAAGTCTTTTGAGGTGAGGTTCTTAGAAATAATCTCTGATCGAATGTGTTCTCGTAAATCATCAGCTAGGTATGAGTAAAGATGAATAGATAATTGTAATGTAATGCTTGTTAGGTATAATAATGTGTGCCTTCTCATTCATTGAACCTCCTTAGCTTACTTATAAAAGAAAAAGTTATTATTAGCAAGGAATTTCCTGCTCTATCTTTGTATCTTGAACTTTAATTGGGTTTGATCTGGTATTGGAGTCAATTTTCTTGTTTTAACTCTCTTTACTGGCAAGCCACAAAAAAGCCAGTTGCTTTTCACAGAAAATTCCTAATTTTTCAACTTTGGTCTCAAGACACCATTTCTACCCATTAAAGCCATCCGCTTCTTTTGCCTACTCCTTTAACTTTCTTTCTGCCAACTTTTAGATTTCTCAAACTGTTTCTTTTACACCATAATATCATCCATACTCTCTTTGCCTGCTGTAGTTCCATCGTTCACCCCCGAGTCTCAAATCATAGATCTATTCCTCTATATTCCGTGGGTAATTTTCTTACTGTAGTTGAACCCGCTTCCATTCCACGCTTCCAAATCTCATGATGTCCTAACTAACCGCCCCCCCCCCCCCGACTCCATCTTTTCATGATAACCCCACATCATTTCCGTGTAACCAACCAACTCTCTTTGTATCTCCCATTCCCTCCTGAAACCTGACACCTCTTTCTGCAGACCCCTTTCACCATCCTGGAAGGGGGTGGGGGTGGGGGGGGGGGGGGGTTGTAGTTACTGGAAGATTATACGCCCTTGCCACAAGAAAATCAGAAGCGAAGCCAATGAGTCGATGAACGTATCCAGATCGAGTTATTAATTACAATCTTTCCTTAATCCCTTCATCAACTAATTATTCATTGATAAGGAGAGGAAAATGGGGGAGTGGGAAATACCTCGAGTGAACCGTAATGGGAAAAAAGGCGATAGGAAAATATATGGCCTTCTTCATTCGAGATGATCTGGTGGTAATGAATAGGGTTGATTGAACGATTGTTGTTGTCGTCCCAGAATTGATTAATGAACTCATTGATGGATCGTCACAGATTCATCCCCAGACGGATGAAAAGGTTAGTGAAGATATTTGTGAGCCGAGGTCATCAGTGGCCCCCTCCCTCCCCTCCCCCTTCTAATTCAAAGAAATTTTGATCGTGGTGAAAACTTCCTTTCATACTATCTTCAGGATTTGTCTTATGTAATTGTATCCTTCAAAGAGGATATTGCCAATATCTTAAAAATTTCGATTTTTTCTTGTATTTTTGGAGCCTTCTCAAAGCTATTCTTTAAGTGCCTTTGTAAATATATTGTTTTAATGGTTTGATGAATTAATCTTCGGTTTGTTGACACGAGAACCATCTTTGACTGTCTGAAGAGACGGGAGGTCAAGAAAGTTAATTCCATAGTAAAATTGGACTTGTAATAGGTGGCAGACCCTCTTTTTCTTTTTCTTTTTTCTTGACGCCATCTTACATTGGGCATATACGCGATTATGATCAGATTCACAATTTTGAAATAACTACTGTAGATTTTAAATACTTTGCATCTGAATAAACTAAAGGTGGGGTATTTTACATATCGCACGTAAAGCAACAATACAGATGTTCATTATATATATATATATATATATATATATATATACATATATATATATATATATATATATATATATGTATATATATATATATATATATATGTATATATATATGTATATATATATATATATATATATATATATATATATATATATATATATATATATATATATATATATATTCTTACGAAGCTGGTTTAGTGTAGATTAGATATTTTATTTATGTATTTCATTTGTGTATTCACGAGGT
>NC_090754.1:64488495-64498495 GCF_036898095.1 Palaemon carinicauda
TTATGATCTTTCTCTGCCAGTCTACGCCCGCAAACTTCCTTAGTTCGCCGATCCATCGTGTCCCTTCCTTAGTTTCTTTTACAATCTCTATCGACCCATTTTGTTATTCTTAATGCCCATGTATTGTCTCATTCTCATTAAATGTCCTGCCCATGTCCTTTTCTTTTTCTTACAAGTTGTTAGATTATCCTTAGCTTAAGTTTGCTCTCATATCCATGTTGTTCTTATTATGTCTAAGTGTTTTTCCCATCATTATTCTTTCCATAGTTCTTAGTTGCAACTAGCTTATGTTCTAAGGCTTTAGTAAAGCTCCATGTTTCTGATGCATAAGTTAATACTAGCAGGACCATCTTATTAAATACTTTTCTCTTTAGAGAAAGTGGTATTTTACTTTTCATAATCTGATTTTGCTTACCAAATTCTCTCCCTCACATGCTTATCCTTCTTTTAATTCCGATCACTTGCCTGGGTAAACACTTACTGTCTACCTAATTACGCATATGTATGTATATGCTTTAATAATCTCTAGAGGCTCGTCCATGACTTTATTTGTTGTCTCTCTGCATTTGAACATTATCTTAGTTTCACTCATACATTTTGCGTCTAACATTTATGCTTTCTGTATTCAAATCTTCTATAATCTTTTGTAATTCCTCCCATGATTCAATAAACACAACTGTCATCTGCAAATCTCAAGTCCTTAAGGTATTCCACATTAATATGATTTCCTACGTTTTCCCAATTTGAATTCTTAAAAACTTCCTCTAGACATGCTGTGAATAATAATTTAGGAGAGATGGGGTCGCCTTGTTTAAATTTTTTCTCAATTTGAATTTTCTCACTATATGTAGTTTTAGGATTACTGTATTTCCTGTATAGATATTTTCAAGTGTTCCAACATAAAATTCATTCATCCCTTGTTATAGAAGGGCTTTCATTGCTGCTGATTTTTTTTTTTATTGACAATCAAAAGCTTTCTCGTTGTCTATAAATGCCATATATAACGGATTGTCATACTCTTGATTTTTTTTCCAATAGCCGGTCAATTGCATGGATATGGTCAGTTGTTAAATACACATTTCTAAAGACTGCCTGCTCTCTTGGTTGATTAAAGTCTAGCTGTCTTTCTATTTGTCGTAATATCATCTGTGTAAACATTCTACAAAATAGAAGGAAATTCCAGAAAATTTCCTATTTCTTTTTGCAGTACAGTTGGCTTCATTAATTCTGGTACACTACCTATGAAGGAAAGGAGATGTCAGTGTACCGGTGTCATAGGCTACACAGTCCTCCGGTTTGGAAGTCCGCCAGACTACAGTCCTAGAGATGATAGTCCTAGGATTTTAAACTCTAGGGATCATAGTCCGCCGGACTATGAAAACCTAGGGATAGATGTCCGTTATCTGGGGATCACAGTCCAACCCGGACTATTATACATTGGCGCACTTGTCCATCGTCACCCTCGGATGAATAACTACACATTATGTATATATTGAATGCATAACGAACAGACTTAAGTTCTGTGATATTGTTTCACACTGCCAAGCGAAGTAGTCCCGTAGTTATGTTTGTTTATATTACTTTTAACTACACCTCTCTCCAGTGTAACTCTCGGCCAATAAAATGTTGTTGGAACCGATCGAGCCTGTGTAAGTAAGCGAGTTTTTAAAGGGCTCATTAGAATTGAACTTTGCCCTAGAAGATGGTACCTCGAATTACTGGAATCCCCCAGATTTACTGGAATCCTCAGGTAAGTACTGGAATCCCCTTGGAAATTACAGAAATCCCCTACAATATCACTGCAAACCCTTAGAAATTGATAATATGTGTTTTTATTAAAATATGTTATTTTTATGTTTTTATCATTTATATTATATATTTGCAGGTAGAACCTTGGCTAAGGGTTGTGAACTGGGAAGGTTTGTGACCTGGGAAGGTTTGTGACCTGGAAATGGTGTCCAGAGGCTTGCCCCGGCTAGGGGTTGTGACCTGGGAAGGGGGTCCGGGGGCTTACCCCCAGCTATGGGTTGTGACCCGGGAACTATTAGATTAGGTTAGATGGGTTTGTTAGGTTCTGTACCCTTTTGTATCCTTTTATATATTTTGTAAAGGATATATAGAATAATGCTTTAAAATACACATTTTATTTGATTAATTTACTAAAAAATAATGTAAATTAATAAAAACACATTATTTATCGAAGTAAATATAGTCCCCCAGTTCTTAAGGTCCTACATATAGAATACAGGGCAGAGATGAAAGTCCTATCTAGAGTACCATCCCTAGTGCACATAGGACTATGAGCGCCAGGGATCAGAGTGTACCAACCATGTGTCACACAATCGTACATAGTTCATTTTGTGTATATATTATGCTTGTATCTTTGCTCTTCCCTCGCACTAAAAAGAACCTGAATAAACATGTCTGTTTTTCTCACCGGTAATGGTGTCAGTTTTGAACATGAAATTTCCTGTTGCATTGAGCTTTTGTATATAAAGGAGAGTGTTGTATGATAAACTCACTCAGTTGCTTTTATCCTGTCTTTGAGTCACAATCTTCTCTCAGCCCGTTACATTGGTGACCCCGAAAGTCGACTTGCTCCTCCTGCCTTCCACCCCCCCCCCCTTGCCCCTCCGTCGTTGGTACTATGGCGGACTCTACGGAAGTTAATGCTACGGCTCCCTCCTTGAAACTTTCTTCAGTTGCCAGCGGAAAGGCGTTTGCTTGGTTTCAGTGCACAGAAGTCCAGTTTCGCATCAAGGGCATGACTCGGTCAACCACCAAAGCAGATTATGTTCTCGCGGCAATACCCGAGGACACCTTCCCGGAAATATCAGACTGGCTTTGTGAACAAGGAGACAACCCAATAGTGTATGACGCCCTCAAAACATAACTTCTGCAGCAGTACTCGCCGTCGCCAGCCGCCCGTATAGCAAAGCTTTTTCAGCTCTCGCAACAACCGTTGCGGGACCAAAGGGCTTCGCTCGCCCTTAGGGAAACGACCAGTATCGCTTGCCTGCAACCTGCCGCAGACGGCTCTCCTCGTAAGGTGAACCTACTTCGTGCCCTTTGGATACGCCGTTTACCCGGACCTATACGCGCTGCCATACCCGATGTCGATAGTTCACCCATAAAGGACTTGATGACCAAAGCCGATGCCCTTATGGACAGCCACTTCAAGACCTCCATCAACGCCTCCACCCCTGACGAAGGGGACGCCTATTCAACATCAACCGAAGTTGACGTGAATGCCAAAGGACATACATGCCAACCCCATTACGTGCCAAAGCGGCGACAAAGCCACCCACCACTCGCTCGCGCCCCAACCAACGACTTCTACAGCCACTTACTACCTACCATCTTCCGCAGTTTTGCTACTACCACTTCAGGTTTGGGGAAACCACGAAGAAATGTGCCAAGGATTGTCGGTGGCCAAAAAACGTGTAAGTAGGCCATCGCTTGTGGCGGTGGCCTCCCGTGTTTCTAATCTTTTCTTTTTACAAGATGCAGGAACAGGCATGCGATTTTTGGTAGACACGGGTGCTTGTCGTTCTCTTTTGCCAAGGGAACTCTTAAGGACACGAGGTAGTCCGTCTACGTCTGCCGACGTCTGCTTGGTAGCTGTCAACGGATCTGCGATACCCACCTATGGTTACGAGAACCTCACATTATCCTTCGGAAACTGTAAATTTAATTGGAAGTTTCTCATTGCTGACGTTACATTGCCAATCCTCTGTGTGGATTTCCTCTCTCATTTCCACCTTCGGGTCGATGTTGCCCACCGACGATAGGTCATCGCAGACTCGTACTTGTAGACATCTCTTCAACCGGCCCCCTCCAACTTCGCACTCCACATCAGCGCACCCACGGATGCCTTCACCCAACTCCTCACGTCGTACCCGGAAGTTTTCCTTCCAGAACTTCGCTAAACGCCAGAAGGCCTCCAGTCCATGGTCGTCACCCTTAAACATCATTCTGAAGAAAGACGGCTCCCTCTATCCGTGCGGGGATTACAGGCCCCTGAACATGCAAACAGAACCGGATCACTACCCCCTCCCAAACATTGCCGACGTGACCTCCTACCTGCACAAAGCGAAGGTTTTCTCTACGCTCGACCTCCTGAAGGGGTATTATCAGGTGTCTATGAGCCCAGAAGACATCCCCAAGAACGCCATCACCACTCCGTTTGATACATACACCTTCAATTACTCCTGTTTTGGTCTTCGTAATGCTGGGGCCACATTTCAACGTCTCATGGATGGCATCTTAGGGGACCTCCCCTTCTGTGTATGTCATGTGGAGGTCCTACTTGTGTTCTCCTCCTCAAAAGAGGAACACCTCCGTCACCTGCGCATCGTGCTCGACTGCCTGCAACAAAACGGCCTTGTAGTCCGGTACGACAAATGCACCTGTGGCTCCAACGAAGTGTCGTTCTTAGAGCATCGCATCACCGCTGAAGGAGTCCATCCCCTCCCTGAGAAGGTAGCAGCCGTTCAGGACTTCCGCGTGCCCTCAACCGTCAAAGCTCGGCAGGAATTCTTGGGCATGATCAACTATTATCACCGTTTTCTGCCAGCCATTGCCGCCTCTCCTGCTCCCCTCTATGCCTCCCTCAAGGGCAAGCCAAAGGATCTGAAGTGGGGTCCCATTCAAGAAGCGGCCTTCTGCAATGCAAAGAAGGCCCTATCAACCGCTGCGGCTCTCACTTTTCCTATCCCACATGCCCCTCTCCTTCTCTCCATCGATGCCAGCGACGTTGCTATTGGTGCAGTAATCGAGCAGGTGGTCAGCGGCTCGCCTCGCCCATTGGCCTTCTTCAGCAGAAAACTGTCCAAGGCAGAATCGGGTTATTCTACCTTTGATCGCGAATTGCTGGCGGTGCACTTGGCTGTTCGTCACTTTCGCCATTTCTTAGAAGGTACACTTTTCGTCATTCGCACAGACCACATGTCTCTGGTGCACGCCTTCACTCGACAGTCTGACGACTGGTTCGCCGTCAACGCCGACATCTCTCCGCCGTTGCTGAATACAATTGCACCCTCCAATACGTCCCTGGGAAAATGAATCCCGTTGCCGATGCCCTGTCAAGAAACACGTTGGCTGCCGTTCAGCTGGGATTGGATTACAACGCCCTGGGTGAAGCCCAACCACAGGATCCAGAGTATCAAGTATGCAGGACATTCTGCACGTCCCTCCGTTGGGAAGACTTCCTTCTCGAAGAGTCCAACACCACCCTCCTCTGTGACGTCAGTACTGGTAGACCGCGACCTTGGATTCATGCTCCCATGCACTGACAGGTGTTTGATTTCATTCACGGCCTTTCACATCCCTCGTGCCATTCTACTGCACAGCTGCTGAACACGAGGTTTATTTGGCACGGCATTTCTAAGGATGTTAAGGATTGGGTCCGCGCCTGTACTTCTTGCCAAACTTCCAAAGTACATCGATACACGGATTCAGGAGTGGGCACCTTTCCTCAACCTCAGCTTCGTTTCGCACACATTCACGTCGACGTTGTAGGCCCCCTACCCACATCACAAGGACATCGTTACCTGTTTACCGTCATGGACTGTTCCACTCGTCCTGAAGTCATTCCCATGGAAACTGCAACGTCCGCCTCATGTACATCTGCCTTACTCTCAGGATGGATTGCAAGATTTGGTATCCCTGAGCATATTACTTCTGACAGGTGTACCACTTTCACCTCTCAATTGTGGACATCATTAGCGAATCTCCTGGGCATCACCCTACATCAGACAACGGCCTACAACCCCCCCGCCAATGGAATGGTTGAACGTTCCCGCTGCAAGGATTTCAACTGGTTTACTCGGCTTCCCTGGGTCCTCCTGGGACTAAGGACCACTCCTAAAGATGCCCTCAACGTCTTGGGAGCTGAAATGGTGTATGGCGACCCGTTGGTTGTCCCTGCCAATTTTTTTTTCCTTCTACAACCTCCTCCGACGATCTCCATCGCATACGTCATACCGACAGACTTGCACTCTGCAACACACATCTTCCTGCGCAACGACACTAGCAAGCCACCGCTAGCACGGGCCCTTGTGATCCGACGCAGTGCGAAAGCATTCCTACTAAACATTCGTGGCAAAGAAGACTGGGTCTCCATTGATCATCTAAAACCTGCTTATTTCCTGCCAGATGACCCGCCTACAGTTCGCCTCTCTATATCAGGGTGCCCTATTTAACATGTCCAGTATGTCATTTTTAGGGTGGGAGCCATGTACCAACTGTGTGTCATACGATTGTACATAGTTCATTTTATGTATATATACTTATATCTTCACTCTTCCCTGGCACTAAAAAGAACCTGGATAAATATGTCTGTTTTTCTCATCGGTAACGGTGCCGGTTTTGAACCTGAAATTTCCTGTTGCATTGAGCTTTTGTATATAAAGGAGAGTGTTCTATAATAAACTCACTCAGTTGCTTTCATCCTGTCTTTTGAGTCAAAACCTACTCTCGGCCCGTCATAAGGTTCTTGCGGACCCTGATTCTTGGCGGACTATATTTACTTTCACACCAGAATTAATGAAGCCATCTATTATATTGCCAAAAGGAATCCATGTTCGTTTGCTTGAATATATATTTTATCTTTACCTATTTACAGCCGTCATTCTTTTGTTCGTATTTTCTTTATGAATACTTAGATAGTGCTTCTCTTTATTTTTACAATTTGTTTTGTTATTAGTGTTTTATTTTAAGTCTTATTTGTCTTATTTTTTTTTTGCAAGTATTTCATTTTGTTTTATTATATAGAATGTCTCTCCCAACGCGTCCGTTTGCTACAGTATATGAATACAGTATATGAATACAGTATATTGAAGGGTTTCAAATAAATCTTCACAGGTGTAACGAAGACACATACCCTTTTTCACTGTTATTTTCATTACATCATACATTTTAGGGAGACGACAATCCTTTGCAGTGTTTTTAAAATTTTCCATTTACAGTTCACTTAGTCGATTGAGAATCATGTTTCGTATTGTTCTCTCTGCATCAAAGAACATGTTTTGCTTGTTTTAAGTCTCCATTCTTGTCCTTCCCTTTCCTCCATTGTTTGAAACTACGGGTGCTTGTCTCAACAAAAAAAAGAAAGGTATCACTTATCTGATATTATGATGAATCAATGAGTCAATAAGTTATTTTGCAAAATTACTAAGATTTTAGGAATTATGCATATTTACTGAAGTACCCGTTAGCATGCAAATTTACAAGAAATTGTGCATAACGGATTTTGCATATACACGGTAACACAAATAAATATATACTGTATATATATATATATATATATATATATATATATATATATATATATATATATATATATATATATATATATATATATATATATATATATATATACTCATTTATTTTTCCCAAATTGTTATCAGTTTATGTAAATTCATGAGTTTATAGTTTTATAGTTGCCCTCACCAACCATTTTAATGTCGATTTTCTATGGCTTTCAAAAAACCTATGTAAATTTTGTTAGGAGTATCTTGCTCGTTCGTTGCTGTCCAAGTTGAGTTGTTATAGTTCATTAGGACATTATTATTATTATTATTATTATTATTATTATTATTATTATTGTTGTTAATATCATTATTATTATTATTATTATTATTATTATTATTATTTAGATCTATCGATTGGTGTACAGTTTGTGTAATATCTAATTCTTGGATGTAAACTGGTAAATGGGCTTCTATGAACATGCGTAGGAACTTGGAGGTAATTCTTGTGTCTAGGGAAAATGGATAATCTGGTGATTATCCATGAAATGGTCGGTGTTTTGGAGTTTTTTTTTTTTTTTTTTTTTTTTTTTTTTTTTTTTTTTTTTTTTTTTTTTTTTTTTTTTTTTTTTTTTTTTTTTTCAGAAAGCAGAAGCATTCGAAGAGGATGCAAACAGAATAAAGCTTTAGAAGATCGACGCTTAATATACTAATTTGTACTACGATATTGTTTGTGATATAAAAAAGGCCATAAGCTCACCTGAAGAGCTTCCACTTCATAAGTAAACCCATATATAAAATGAAATCACATGGAAAAAGAAAATATAAAAGAAACTTTAACAAGCCTCTTTCACTGGGATTAATATTGTGTTTGGCAATACGGAAATCTTTTTGATATGGAAGACATTAAAAGAACACTATCTACAATATTACTGATTTCAAAATGGACTTTGCTTACTGGGTGTTCAAATAGTTTTCGAACGTAAATCTCTGGAATTTTTTTTCATCTTATTTGTTTCTCCTTATTGCTTGCATTTGATAATTTTTTTTTTATCTAATACATATTTTCCATATTCTGTTTTCTATTCGAGTTTTTGAATGAATTACAAAATATTTTCAGTTGTGTGTTTCTTTCCACGTACGCACTTAATGCAGAAATGTATTACAGTAGATACTAAATGCGATTTGATGGTAATTTAGGAAATGCTTGTGAATTCATATATTTTTTATCTTGCCCATAATATTTCTTTCATCATTTTAATTTATTTTACATTATTTTCTTCTCTTTGCTTCACATGTTTTTATTTCTTCCTTCTCCTCCATCACCACTTCATCCTCATCATCGTCATCATGAAATAGTTATACATGAAATGACGGATTGAAGAACACTCGAAGAATATACGTCTCTCTCTCTCTCTCTCTCTCTCTCTCTCTCTCTCTCTCTCTCTCTCTCTCTCTGAAGATCTTGAGAGAGAGAGAGAGAGAGAGAGAGAGAGAGAGAGAGAGAGAGAGAGATTAACGCCTTTGTTTGACGATAAATTCTTTGAGCACCAGAAGAATATGGCAATAGATGGCTATTTTTCTTCTTTTATCTCTTGTCCAATAATTGAAAAAGGTGTTGGTTGTTTTACCCATCGTCTAGTTCTGATACATGGAAATGTTTCAGTTTTATAAGAGAAAAAAAAAGAAATTTAAAATGACTATAATGTACACACACATGTAAAGTGCATAGTCTTGTAATTGTAGTCTTGCGCTCTATAAGTTTATGTTAGTATGTATGCATATGATATATTATTCTAGCTGATGTTACGCAAAATAATATTAGAGAAATATAAACTAAATATTTTTTGCCTTAGATTGAATATGTGCGATTTATATTTTTTTCGTTTTCAATTCCATGAGCTAAGCAGGAATATATCTTACACTTTGACATCTCAACATTTCCTGCACATATGAATTTCTGTGACAATATGCATTCAGACAGGAGTTAGAGCACTGGAAACCTATGTATGGTCCACACTTACTTCTGGCTCAGAGACTTGGACAATAAACAAGAACTTGAAAAATAAGACAAATGCAGCTGAATTGTGGTTTTGCAGAAGAATATGAATCCCATGGGCCGAGAAAGTAACAAATAACTAGGTATTTAGAAAAATGAATCAACAAAGATAATTTCTAAATGAGATAAGGAGGAAGCAGATGGAATTTCTGGGACATGTAATAAGAAGAAAAAAGATTGAACTTATGTGCCTTACGGGAAAGATATAGGGGAGAAGAGCAAAAGGCTGGCAAAGTAAAAATTTTTTTAGACAGCTACTAGGGGATGCAATGAGATTGTAACAGCTGGACAGTTTATACAGAGACCTATAGGGCAGGTGGAGGCAATTGACAACCCACGTCGAAGACATGGCATCTTTACTCAATTTTTTTTTCCTTTTTTAATGAGGCGCATTTGCACTGACTCGCCGCGGTGCCCTTTTAGTTTGGAAAAGTTTCCTGCTACCTGATTGGTTAGAATTATCTTGTCCAACCAATCAGCGACCAGGAAACTTTTCCGAGCTTAAAGGGCACCCCTGCGAGTCGGTGTAAATCTGCCTCACTAAAAAGAATTGACTGTAGATAGATAGATGCATAGTTCTTCGACAACGACACTTTGGTCATGTATAAATGAATTTGGATTATCATTTTTAAAATTTGGGAGTAATTAATATCAATAGTGTGTGTAGCTACATTTCGTTTTGTTCACGTAT
>NC_090754.1:64503495-64513495 GCF_036898095.1 Palaemon carinicauda
GCTCATTTAGGAGGACACTCCAAAATCAAACCATTGTTCTCTAGTCTTGGGTAGTGCCATAGCTTCTGTACCATGGTCTTCCACTGTCTTGGGTCAGAGATCGCTAGCTTCAGGGGATACTTGGGCACACTATTCTATCTTGTTTCTATTCCTTTTGTTATTTTAAAGTTTATAACCTTATGGTATTTTCAAGTTTATGTAGTTTATATATTAAAGTTTATATTTTCTTAAACTTCTCTTATAGCTTTTCCGTATTTCCTCTCCTCACTGGGCTATTTTTGCTGTTGGATCCCGTGGGCTTATAGCATCAGCTTTTCCAACTAGTGTTTTAGCTTAGCAAGTAATAATAATAATAATAATGATAATAATAATAATAATAATGGTGATGATGATGATAGAGGTTCGTCCATAACTCTTATTTGTGCTCTGCATTTCCTTTGAACATTATCTCAATTTTACTCTTATTCATTTTCAGTCCTACATTTCTGCTTCTCTATTCAAATCTTCTTTCATCTTTTAAAACTGCTCCCATGATTCACTAAACACAATTATGTCATCTGCAAATCTTATGTTGTTAAGGTATTCCCCATTAATATTAAAATATTTCATATAAATATATATATATATATATATATATATATATATATATATATATATATATATATGTGTGTGTGTGTGTGTGTGTGTGTGTGTGTGTAAATAAAATATACAGGCACAAAATTATTCTTAAAAATTAATGAAAAACTTTACTTTTGTATCGAATTCACTGTTCCATGGGAATTGAATGGGAAAATATATGTGATAAAGTACCTCTGTCCTGATCAGGATTTTATTTTGTATTCGGTTGATTACCATAACTATCAGGTTGATTTGGCATACTTCAAAGTTGATTGCTATTCTTATTAGGTTTATTGCCATTCTTATTAAGTTGATTTCCATACTTATTAGGTAGATTGGCATACTTATTGAGCTATTTTTTCATACTTGTATTAAGTTGATTGCCATGCTTGTTAGGTTGATTGCCATACTTGTATCCAAGGTCTATAGAGTTGCTCTTTAGTATAGACCTTGCATATATCAAACCGTAATCTCATAGTTTCGAATCCTGGTCGAGGTTGACGCATTTATAATAAAATTCTATTAATATGCAAGTGGTTCTCAAAGGTAAAGTGAATATGATAAAGGAGTAAATAGGGCTTCATATTCTGGTGATGAGGCTCTACGACCTAATATCAGCTTCAAATGAACAAGTAAATACGCTCTTCGACGCTCACGTTTATTATTGCACTCGTGAATACCTGGGCCGACATCAAAGACAGATCTTCTCAATGATGGCTTTTAGAGCAAGAATTAGTCGTGTTAATTATGATAATTTAAGATGAGTATATTTTAGGTTTAAGTTATAAGGTTTTATCAAAAGATATGCTTTAGTGAATTTTTTTTTCTCTCAAACATGGATATGACAACTCCCTCTTCTCCTAGCCCAGTGACAGAGTTAGGCGTGACCGGAAATAGACATATAAAGTAAAGAGCAATTGTACGGCTGTATATACTGTATATCTTTCCGGTCAAGCTAACTCTCCCCGTCCCTCGGGTAGGGAAGAAGTAGTAGTCATACTCTGGTTGCTAGTGTGTGTGCGTGCATATTTATCTAAATATTTAGTCGCCATTTTTGACTGGTTGCCTACACTAGTATATATATATATATATATATATATATATATATATATATATATATATATATATATATCTGCATATATTTATATATATATATATATAATTATATATATATATATATATATATGTATATATATGTGTGTATATATATATATATATATATATATATATATATATATATATATATATATATATATATATATATATATATATATATATATATATATATCTCGGAAACTTACTCTTAATATAGAGAATTTCTAGCCATATATTTTTGTTATGTTTACTATGATAATTAGACGTTATGCTATTTTTCTTGTTATTGTAACGTATCTGTGAATAATGAGAATATTTCAATTTTCCTTCTCTTTAGGTAAGTGAATTCCAAGCTCTCGCCTACTTTGCGGTTTTCTCCCTGCGCAGTGATTGCGTCAAGGATGGTTTTCACCATTTACGGTAATTATTGAAATCTCCATTTGTTCCATTCTTACGCAAGATAACGTCTCATTGTGATGTTAGAATGTAATTTGATTAATAGTCCTTATACTGGTAATTTTACTTTTAGTTGTTTCCTTATCTGTATATGCTACTTATTATTGCTCTTAAATTTTGTTTTAGGTTTCCATATTTATTTTATTGCTCCTTGAAGTTTAGTTCCCTCGGAGCAATTCAGCAGAGTAGTCGCGGGATCTGTTGTTGACAGGCTGTTATTGTGAAGAGTATGTCTTTTCTAATATAAATCTTTTTAGTTTGTGAATTGGACAGATCTTAGACATCTTTAACTGTAAAATCACTTAGAATTTTTTTTTTTTCTGTATATCTTATCGAAGTTATGTAGACAAATATTACTTAATACTGTCTGCATTCTTCATTGATGCCTTGGGAGATATTGCACCACCTTCAATTTCATGCTGAACGTATTCTTCCATTTTTAGAACACTCCCATCCCAAACTAGATGAAGGAGATAGTGTCATAGCTTCTTAATAATGTGGGAATAAGTACTAAGTATCTATAGCAATGGTTCTCAAACTGAATGGAATAAAAAAATGTATATATATGCAAACTGAATGGAGTGTTTTCTTGAGGTAACTAGGAACTTTTTAAAGGCAGTAGTAATTTAAAGTAAAATTCAGTGAATTCATCGAGGGGTTACATCTTCCCAATGGGGGGATGTGCAGGGTGTCCTATATGCTTGATATTCTCGATCTTTTTGTTGGGGTTCTGCCAAGGCTTTGTAATCAAATCGTAGGTGAATGGCGGCCAATGTGTTGCTTGACTAGGCATCGGCAACGGGATTCATTTTCCCAGGGACGCATTGAAGAATGCAATTGTATTCAGCCACGGCAGAGTGATGTTGGCATCGGTGTGCGTACTAGGTGTTGGACCGTTGAGTAAAAGCGTGCATTAGAGGTATGAGACTCATGTAAAGGACGAAAGGTGTACCTTCTCAAAAGTGGCAAAACTGGCGGTCAGCCAAATGCACAACCAGCAATTCGCGGTTGAAGGTAGAGTAGCCAGATTCCGACTTGGACAGTTCTCTACTAAAGAAGGCTAGTGGTCGAGGCAAGCCGTTGACCAGCTGCTCGAGTACTACACCAATAGCGAAATCACTTGTATCAGTGGAGAGAAGTAGAGGTGCATGTAGCACGGGAAAAGTGAGCAGCAGCTGTTGATAGGGCATTCTTTTCTTTGCAGAATGCTGCTTCTAGAAGGGGGTGGTGATGGTGGTATCGGGGATGTCTTCTGGGTTCATGGGCACCTGATAATACCCCTTCAAGAGGTTGAGCATTGCAACCTTCGTTTTGTGCAAGTACGACGAAATGTCGGCTATGATTGGGAAGGGGTAGTGATCCTGTTCAGTCTGCGTATTTAGACACTGTAATCCCCACAAGGGTGCAGAGACCCATCTTTCTTTAGGATGATGTGTAAGGGTGACGACCATGGGCTTGACGCCTTTTGGCAAAGGCACATCTCTTCCATTTTGGCAAACATTTGTTTAGCGGCTGCCAAATGATCCGGTGCCAGACACCTGAGTCTGGTGAACACTGGGAACCCCCGTTGTCTTGATATGGTGATAAGTACCATGCCTGATGGGAACCGTTGCCGTTTGTCGAAGTTCTGGAAGGAAGAGTTCCGGGTACAACGTGAGGAGGTGGGCGCAGGCATCCATGGGTGCGCTGATGTGGAGAGAGGTCAGAAGGTGCGAGTCGAAGAGGTGTGGACAAATATGAGTCGTAATTGACTGACCGTCAGTGAGGAAATCCGCACTGATGATTGGTAGTGTGACTTCTGCAACGAGAAACTTTCAGTGATATTTGGTGCTCTCAAACGATAATGTGATTGTCTCATACCCATGGGTGGGGATTGCAGATCCGTTGGCAGCTACCCGGCAAATATCAGCAGACTTAGAATGACCACTTATTGTCTTGGAGAGTAGCTTCGGTTGAAGAGAACAGCAAGCACCAGTGTCATATGTGGGATGTAGGTGGCTTTGTCGCTGCTTACGTCACGGGTTGGGTGTCTGTGTCCTACCACATTCACGTTAGCTTCGGTTGATGTTGAATAGTTGTCCTCTTCGTCAGGGGTGGAGGCGTAGATATATGTTGAAGGTGGTGGAGTGATTGTCGACTTTGGTCACCAGGTCTTTCATGGGCAAAATATCGACATTGTGGATGGTGACACGTACAGGTTTGGGTAGGCTAAATACCTATAGGTCATGAAGTAGGTTCATCTCCCGAAGAGAGCCGTCTATGGCAGGTTATAAGCGACCGATACTGGTTATTTCCCTGATGTTGAGAAAAGCCCTTTGGTCCCCTAACAGCTGTTCAGAGAGCTGAAAAAGCTTGGCTATACAGGCAACTGTCGATGTGGTGAGTACTGTTGCAGGAGGTAGTTTTTATGGGCATCATACTCTATTGGGGCGTCCCTTTGGTTATAAATAAAGCTAATTGGAGATTTCAGCTTTGCTGCTTGAGCAAGTCCTGTCCTTGTAGCAAAACTGGACTTCAGCATGCTGGAACCAGGTAATGCTTCTCCATTGGCAAGCAGCGGCAGTTTCATTAAGGTGGAATGTGTCGAAGAGTCAGGTTTGATAGGTGGCTTTGTAACCAGTAGGGCACACCAGTGAGGTGGAAGGCAGAAGGGAGCTGTTTCTTCGGCGGTCACTAATTGTGCTAGGTCGCTGTTTGATAATAGAGAGGCGAGATGAATGCAACTAAACTTTATTAAACAGACATCGAGCTTATATGCAAGAACTTGCCAGCAAGAATGACACAAAATTTCAAACGAAATAAAACATGAGCTAGCAAGCTTACACAGGCAGTTCTAAGCGACAAAAAAGCGATACCGGTACAGTACGAACGTGTATGAAACAAGTGCAGTACAGCTGTGTCATGTTTCAAGAAGAGAAGATGAGCTAGTCCAGGATGTACCTGAATGGATCACGTTGGGCAGGAGAGAACGTGGTATACCAACGTGGCTGATGACAATACGGAGGGATGTATCCGTGAATTGAATTGAGCTCAGAGATGTGTCACAGGAAAGAGACATTTAGCGTGAATTCATTGAGGCCCTGTGCATCCCGTGGGTGCCAGAGGAGTAAGCAAGTTTATAACTTCACATAACTGAAGAGGAATGGGGTCGGGTAATGGTGATCTATCACACTGAAATATTTGAGAAATTTGCATTTTATCATTATCTCATTTTGTTTACTAAAAACTATCCATCTCATGCTTATCCTCCTTTTAAATTCGATCTCATATCGCGGGGAAACACTTACTGTCTCAAGTACGCATATTCATTAACAATCTCTAGAGGTTCGCCCTTATCCCTTATTTGTTATCTATACATTTTCATTGAACATTATCCCAGGTTTTGGGTGTGGTGTAAAATCTGAAAATAATTGTAGTAATGGTATTGTTGAAGTGCGAACTAACTTTGAAAATTAAAAGTCTATTTATATATTTGTAACGACTAGAGTACAGAGTGGATATTTCGCTGTTGGTCCTGTCGTGTATTTTTTAATTAATTTAGGCAGTTGCTGGTTTTCAATTTTAATTCATTAATGCTTGGCAAACATTGCTACGGAGCAAAACTTTTTCAATTCATTTACTCAATTAATTACTTTGTACGGAAAGCGCTCGCGCTCTCTCTCTCTCTCTCTCTCTCTCTCTCTCTCTCTCTCTCTCTCTCTCTCTCTCTCTCTCTCACGGATTCATGGGTTTGTTTTATGTATTACAATAATGTGTCGCAGCTTGAAGATATGTGTAGGAAACGTAGCTTTGGAAACATTTCGAAACACTTATTTTTATTTAATTGTGAAATCATTTTGGGGCTCCATAACGTATTCTAAGAAATTTTTATTTTCTTTATTTTTTCTACTAGTGAATTAAACAGTAGATATGCATTACATGAAAATCTTTAATTTAAAAGCAGAATGGAGACATTTTAGAGAGAAAACGTTTTATATTTTATAACGCTTCATTTCCATTCAAATTAATTTAATTTGATATTTTATTTCCTAATACATTTGTATTAGTTTGTGATATTTGGTTGTATATTGTTGTTCTTTTGATTGGTAATTTATTAACGTTCTTTTTTGCTTTTAAGCTGGTATTCTGTAATGTACAGATGGACACAGGAATTCCTGGTACTCCTCCCTCTGAAGAAGTGCACCCAGCCACATCCTTACTGCGCGGCGAGTCCCTGTGTTTAGCCCCACCCATCACCTCTCCCATCTCTTCATACATTATCCGCGAAGTAAGATTGTGATTGGGGGCACTTCATGGGTGAGAGGTGTACCAGAGAATTGATTTTGCTTGGTTGTCAAAGCTTTAAAGAAATAAAGAATGCTTAGCATACTGTATGGAATTCAGTTCATCTCTTTGTTGAGATATGTGCAGGGGACCTGTCATGTCTACTGTTGTTGTTGTTATTATTTCAGTAGTAGTAGCAGTAGTATAGAAGAGAGACAAACATTGAAACAAAAATAAAGATAAGAAAACTGGGCGTGACTCAAACAAACAAAATGTATGAAATTTTAACGTGGCTAATTCTGAATCTTTTTTTTTTTTTTTTTTTTTTTTTTTCCCATATGATGACAGACTACAATGATGATTTTCTTGTTAATCATTGATCATACATTTATAAAAGTAAGATGAAGCATTTAAGTAAATCCAAGAAAATTGTGACCTTATCCAGATATTTCTAAAGCCATTTTGAATGCTGAAAGAGTCGATGGATTTTATTTATTGTAATTTGATGAAAAATATTCCCAACCCTTCATTATATTACGACGTTAAATGTCCTCGAACAGCAAACCAGGCCATACTCATAAGAGGAAACTTCTTAATTCCTTCAGGAAACAGAGCAGTAAAATAAAATCCATTTTCCTCGATCCATATCATTCGCATTGATCCTTTTCCCATTTTTATTTGAGGTTTTCGCTACCGTTATGTATTCAATAATGTTATTTCTTGGTCATTTGTGTGGAGTACCCTTTTCATTATAAACATTTACAAATTTTGAATGATTTAGATAAAAGTTGTCTTGTTAACGAAGAAAGAATTTTGCAGTCGTTTTGGTAATTCCCAAGAAAGGAAAAAAATATTCGTGTTTTTTTTTTTTTTTTTTTTTTTTTTTTTTTTTTTTTTTTTTTTTTTTTTTTTCCTCCAGATTCTGGCTGCTTAATCTATTTGTATAAGATAGTGTCAGCGGTACTCCTCAAACGATACACTGTAGTCATTACTTATAAGTTCTAGTAGAGTCCTTTCGGAAACCAGTCGCACTGAAGTTTTATCCTTTACTGTACCCCCGTTCCTACTTGTTTTCTTACATCTTCCAGTCCAGCCTCTTGACTGTACCTCTATGGGGCTGTTGCTTTTCTTTCGCTCTTGAATAGTAGAGGCAAGAGACAGTGACAATGCCCTAGTAGGGCAATGGCCTAGTTTCAGATACATACATATGATCAGCTCCCAAGTCTCCTCTCCACCCAAGCTAGGACCAGGGACAGCCAGACAATGCCTGTTTATGACCTATAAGCTCCCCAAATCCCCCCATCCTTACCCCATAAGGATGTCAAGTCCAATCTAACCCGAATTGTATAATGGGTGGTTCTTTAATTCTTGACTACAAAGGGAAGACGTCTGATGCAAATGATGTAATTTCTTTCTGTGAGCATCCCTTCCAATTATCCCATAGACGGAGGAACAAAGAAATATTTTCCTTTGTAGGCTATATCACATCCTTAGAAGCAAGAGATGCTATTAGTGTTTATGAATCCGTGTTAGCCATCTTTCTTTGAAGTTTCACTGGCAGGATTAAATCAAGAAAACCTTAGTTGTAGTTGTTATCAGAATTATTGTTGTTGTCGCTACTGTTTTTATTATTGGATTTATAACCTTCGCCAACGAAGTTGGAAGGAGGTTATGTTTTACCCCCTGTTTGTGTGGGTTTTTTTTGTGTGTGTTCGTGAACACCTTTCTGACTACCGTAGAGTAATGAAACTTTCAGAGATTAACTGTGATGTAAAAAGCTGGAAATTATTAGATTTTGGAAAGTCAAAGTCTAAGGTCAAGGTCACGGCCAAGGAAAGTGTCCACGTAATCAGCCATAAGTTTGGACAGTGTTGTCACAGAGGCTTTATACTTGGTTCATATTTGAGTAAATGAAAATCCATGCCAATTAATACATGTTAAGGTCAAAGGTCAAGGTCAAGGTGGAGCAAAAGGTCGAGAAATAAACTGCCGCGGTGTAGGTCTGCGCTCTACTGAGTGCCCTTCCAGTTGTTATTATCGTTCATAAAAATAGCTATCATATCCCTCAACTTAGCTAGACACTTACAACTGACCGTTCGAGTGATACAGACCACTAAAAAGACGTGGAAAGTAAACAAAGACCACCGCGTTAAATAAACTTTTATTATTATGTTCTTACCATAATTATCTATGCTGCCTCATTGGTATGCGTATGTACTGTTAGGAGTACTGCTGTAATCCCATTGATATGAGGCAAAGTTAGTGTCCCGAGAAGTACAGATAAGTGTATCATGAACATTTTTGTTATAGGTCCCTTGCTTATGGTCTCTACTCTGGAGAAGCACTATTAAGGAGATCGACCAGTGTAACCAAATCCTGCTGAGCAATGGTCTCTCGTACTAGAAAGAAAATTAACGAATACAGGCTTCTCTTAAGAGCCATTAAGAAAACAAAGAATACCATCAGAATATTCCCAAGAGAAGGGTCGTTGTTTATATAATTGTCAATGAGAATGTCACCACCACTATTTGGTGACGTGAATGAAGGGAAAAATTAATTTCCAAAACATTTCAGAAGGGATATTGAAGGCTTAATACTACGTCATCAGAAGAAATTTCCGAGCGATGGATTGAACATCATCCCCAAAATCCAAGCTCAGTGTGCCCTCAACCATTCAGTGCGATGCCCCTTCGCCCGAGTACCTGCCTTCGGGCTATAAACTGGATTGTATCCAGGGGTACTCTTCCTTATCCTTATCCCCTATTCCCCACTTCCCTATCCCTATCCTAACCTGACCCTTCGCCCGAGTCGTCAAGCGCCTGTATTGCCTCCCTAATTGCTTTAACATGAATCGAGTGCCTGGCCCTTGAAAATATCGTTGAGATCCTGGGTTATGCCTTTGATAGGAAAACATTTCTTTCTTGGAGCCTAAATCTTAATATTGAAATTAAGATTTAAAGGAATAGTCAAGGAAGTAGTTACTAAGATTCCTCTCAAGGCGAAACCCTTGAAAATCTTTAGATGTCGACGTCAGCACCAGAATACGAAGAGCCTCCAGCTATCACACCAAGGATCCCGCCCCCCTGAACCCAACCCCAACTCGTATTATGGCAGTGCGAACCCTATGGGAGCTTGAGATGCTTTATAAAATTGCAAGCTTCAAACCTGATATCTCGACGGCCAAAGGTACCAGGAAATAAAAATTTCAGTACCACACCGAGACGACCAGGTATTCAATATTCAAGGACAGCACCGTTACGCCGCCCTAGTTCTAACAACCATAATTATATTACTGTCATAAATCAATATTTGGATTATCTATCTAGTGTGAAAGGGAAGTCTCTCTCTCTCTCTCTCTCTCTCTCTCTCTCTCTCTCTCTCTCTCTCTCATTTGAAGTAGCACGTTCATCTCATATCTGATGACTTGATTACGTCCTCTGTTGACCTAAGCATGTAATTAATAAGTTAGTGGGTAGCTTGTCGAATGTAGCCGGTGGCAACTTGGAGTGGAGGAGAGAAAAGAGAATAGAAAGGAAAATAAAACACCAGTAATCAGCTCTCCTTCAGC
>NC_090754.1:64518495-64525431 GCF_036898095.1 Palaemon carinicauda
GTTTTCCCTTGATGAATCTTCCAGTTATTAGTTTCTAGTTGCCACTAGACAAATTAACAAAGTTTCCAGTTTTCACATGACAAACCTTCTTGAGGATGATTTCTAGTCGTCATGGGACAAACCCTCCAGGGCCTGATTTCCATTATTTATGACCAGACCTCTAGGTCCGGATTTTCCGCTTTCTCAGGATAACCTTGATTTCCAGTTTCACAAACTTTTCAGGTGCTGGTTTGCAGTTTCTTCTACATGACACTTTTCAGGCTCAAATCAAAGGCAGTTATTGCCTCAAACAGCCTCTACAACGTTTACAGCGCCTCCTGGTTTCCAATTTTCAAATGACAAACTGTCCTTGTGCTGGTTTCCACATTTCCCATGACAAAAATCCAACTATATTAAATCTCGGTGTCAGGTTTTCGCGATACAGTTCTGCTGGTTCCAGGGATATTACAGTTTTTTAAATGAAAATCCGTTCAATTTCTAACATGTCTTCCACTTGAAGGAAAAGATATCAAAAGATGCTTTCTTTTAAGAATGGGATGAGTGTTCTATTAATATTAGAAAACCTAACTTGAAATCAATTTGTAGAATAAGAAAAAAAAGAGAGGAGAATTGCATTTCGTTTTTGTAAGTAGAATACGGATGACAGGTAAACAATTTTATATTGATTTATTCATTTACCAAGTGAGAGAGAGAGAGAGAGAGAGAGAGAGAGAGAGAGAGAGAGAGAGAGAGAGAGAGAGAGAGAGAGAGAGAGAGAGAGATTCCGAAAAACCCAATACACAAAAAATCACAGTTTATATGAGGAAAGGAATACGTAGGAACAAGAGAATTCCCGAGGTTAAGTATAGAGGCAACTAAAACACGACTGAACTTTACAGTTTTATTATTATTATTATTATTGTTATTATTATTATTATTATTATTATTATTATTATTATTATTATTATTATTATTACTTGCTAAGCTGCAATCCTAGTTGGAAAAGCAGGATGCTATAAGCCCAGGAGCTCCAACATGGAAAATAGGCCAGTGAGGAAAGGAAACAAGGTTATACATAAATTACAAAAGAAGTAATTAACAATTAAGATAAAGTATTTTAAGAACAGTAACAACATTAAGATAAATATTTCTTATATAAACCATAAAAACTTTAACAAAACAAGAGGAAGAGAAATAAGATAGAATAGTGTACCCGAGTGTACCCTTAAGCAAGAGAGTATTTCCGAAGAATAATCCAACAGGTTTCATGTATATATGTTTTTTCCAATCTTCTTACTCATTTCTTTTCTTATGTTAGCATGTCTGTTATTCTTTCCCCTCCAATACAATGTTCCTGTTCCGTGTAAATTATTTTTATAGTCGTTCCCCTGTAAACCAGTATGATTCTCCTGGGCCATGTAACTCTTTTGTTTCTATGTCTTATAACGCATATTATTGACCATGTAACAAATTCTTTGAAATGTGTTAATTAACAAAATATGTTAAGCTTCTTTTATACATAATTTTCCCCATATGTCCTGTATCTCATTCTGTTTAGTGTGTTTCATTAAAAAGCTTTTTTTATTCAATCAGTCTACGCCCCATCACTCTTTTTGTTCCTGTTGCAATCTGTAATGAAGATGCAACTCGCTCACTCCGCACTCTTCACCTCTACATCACCAAAGAGGTCGTGCTTGTGTTTTGGTTTGTCTGTTTTTTAGCAGAAGTGCATAAAAAATAATGAGTATCGATAGCTTTGATCATATTTGAAAGGTTAGTGTAAAGAATGGTAATCCTGTATTATTCTGTAACATCGTTCTTGTTATGAATGTCCCAGTCTAGCATTCGGAGAAAATGGCAGATTCCTGATGTTTGTGAATGCTACTGTACTTAAGGCCTAGTATTTGATTCCCCTATATTTGTAAAGGGACCCATAGATCTTGCAGATAATTGGTTGGGTAAGCAAGTCGCTTTCTTTTATTTATGAAAATGGAAGTGATCTGGAGCCATTGGTTACCTATACTAATCACGTCCTTTTAGTCGTGAATGAAAAAGTTGAATACTTAGGTTACTGATGTTTGTATTGGTAAAGATGTTCAATTTCAAATTGTCTTTTCTAAGTATGGGAAATTAAATAATGAAAATCTTCGAAGGGCTGTGTCCTATTAATTTATCTTGCTGTGTATTGCATCAATATGGAATTACTCCCCCCCACCCTCTCTCTCTCTCTCTCTCTCTCTCTCTCTCTCTCTCTCTCTCTCTCACAGCCTTGAGGACATTGATGGTACTTAGCATATAAGATATGAGAGCTACCGAACGCCTTTCGTAAATATTGGCCCATCCCATCCCATTCGAATCAGGTGCTGGGTTTCGAAGCCATTGTCAGCGCATGGTCCTTTAATCAACAAATAATTCTATCGACGTAATATGGCATGCTTTATATATAACAATTGGATTAATAAAACGTTATGAGATTATCTGGTTTTTATTGGAGGAAGAGCATTTTGCATTTAGATTACCATTAATAGCCTTTTGTCTGCAGAATTCTCTCTCTCTCTCTCTCTCTCTCTCTCTCTCTCTCAGTTGATATCAACGAATAAAACCATGTTAAACTATTGTTAAAAGAAAGCAAGAGCTCTCCCCCCCCTCTCTCTCTCTCTCTCTCTCTCTCTCTCTCTCTCTCTGCGATATCAAGTCAAGAAATAAAACTGCATGTCAAACAATAGTTAAGAGAAAGCAAGAGGGGAGGGAGGGTATTTGCCGAAGAGAAATAAAGAGAAAGGTGCTGGTCACAGTCGCAATAAAAGTTAATTCAATATTAAATAAAATCATATTTTAATTTTTTTGGCAAGAAGGTTTCCTATGTGACATCAGTAATTTGTAATTTTTCAATCTTATTTAACCGTATAATTTCATTTTCTACTTGAAACCAGTTAAGTGATGTTACCTACTCCAAGTTCATTCTCTTAAACCTAACTATAGAATCAGAAACCATTTAATAATTGATCACAGATGCCTCATATTCGCAAAGCCCTGCCAGAGTATCTGGAATGAGTAAAAGTCATTTCCCATGTTTTACTTTCATACATACATACAAAAACGTTTCTTCCTCATTGTTAGAAAGCAAGATCCTCGATTGTCTTGTGAAATTGCCGACAGCATTCCATAAGGTTGGGTTATGGCACGCAAGGTAAACCTTTCCACCAGCACTGTCCAGGAAGGAGGCCTCTTATGCTCTGCTGTTGGGTTAGAACGAACAATATGATATAGCAGCTGTGACCAATCGGTAGTACACGTGACTGACTGACTGGCAGCAGGCTGAGCGCTATCACTACGTTCCCCCTCAACTTTATGAATAATGTGGGTTTTCATTGTATTGACTGGAGAAGCATTGTGTTTGTTTTTACTGTTTATTGCCGAGTGTTCAGTTAGGTTGCTATTCTCTTAAATGTGTGCCCCTAAAAATTTGCGATGATGCTGCTCTTCATTAGGGAAGATCGTTTTATATATGGAATAAAATAATGCATAGTGATATTTATAGCATGAAGGCAGATGCTCGGTGAAAAGGGCATTCGCCAATCTTATATAGCTCAGCGGAGCTATTTGCGCGTTAACCTACTTCACTCCCTTTAAAAATAATTTCTTTTTATTTGTCATTCAGATTGATTACGAAAGTTCAAAAGGAAATACTCTCGTTAATAAAACATGGCGCGTTATTCCCGTAGAGTTCCTCACAAATGGCGGTCGTGTTTCACTTCGAAGATTAAATGTTAATGAAAAATGAAATACTGAAAGACCATTTGATAGATTACGATCCATTTTGTTACATCGTCTCTCTCTCTCTCTCTCTCTCTCTCTCGTGTATATATATATATATATATATGTGTGTGTGTATATATATATATATATATATGCTCTGTATGTGTATATATAGAATATACATATATAAATATATTCTGTATATAAATTTTATATGTTGTACATATATATACACTATATATATTATAGAACATACATTTTTATATAGAATTAAAGTGAGTGCAAACAGGTAATACATTCAATAAAAGAAGGCAATAATGCAATTCAGAAATAACTGTAATTGGTTACCATTTGAAGCCATAAATACGAGGATATCCATAATTTATTCGTAACGATTAATGGCAGAATCCCCAATTCTCAGAAATGCTTGATTTCATGTAAAGACACAAAAAAATCAACTAATTAATGTATTAAATCTATTATATCCCGAACCCGTCAATGTAAAATATACAAACTAGAACAGGACATTTTACAAACCCTGATATATAAAGGGATTGGAGGAAAGGTCGGTGTCCCTTTCTTTCTCTAAACTAAATCTCTATGAAAATTGCATCCAACTTTTTCTGTTCGGTGTAAGCGGCAATAGGTCGAGATAAGTCCCGAAAGCATTTTTATAATTAGATTGTTTGATAGAAAGGTTCCAAAATCTCAGCGGGATATATATATATATATATATATATAATTATATATATACATATGTATCTATATATAAATATGTATATATAAGTGTATATATATATATATATATATATATAGCCGTCGCGTACACTATAGTTGGAAGGAGGTTATGTTTTTGCCCCAGTTTTTTTTTGTTTGTTTGTGGACAGCTTCCTGGACACAATTTTAATCGTAAAGTAATGAAACTTGCATGGATTAACTGTTATGTAAAAAGTTTGAAATGATTAAATATTGGAAGGTCAAGGTCACGGTCAAGCAAAATGTCAAATTCACGCAATCAGCTATAAGTTTGAACATCGTTGTTTTAGAGACCTTAAACTTTTAAATATTCGAGAGTATGAAAATCCATTCCAATTAATACATGGTAAGGTCAAAGGTCCAGCAATAGGTCGAGAAATTAGCTGCTCCGGCGGAGGTCTGCGCTCTACTGAGTGTCCCGCTAGTTTTTTAGTTAATCAATACACATTGTTATTCTTAACCAGGTTTGATGAGTTTTGGATCTTTTTGAATCAATTTGCATGTCAAGGTCCTCCCATTTTTGCCTTCTGTCCTTGTTATGACCTACAGCAGCCATTAACATATTTTTGAGATTCACTCTCGCAAATTTCTGAAAATAAGATTTTTTTTATCATTTTGAGATTACTTGGATGAAATAAACAACGAATATTTTAGTATATATATATATACACACACACACATATATATATATATATATATATATATTATATATATATATATATATATATGATTGCAACATATGACGTCATCAAAATTATATTTTAGCAGTTTAGTTTTATGGTTATGTTATAGAGTTCTGAGGATGGCAGATACATCCTCACCTAGATTCTTGGAGGAGACGTTGTTTATGGTGCTAGGTGGCAATTTTAAGTTCGTATTGGAAGCTGACCCTCTTACACATTTTTAAATGATATATTAAATTTTAAATGCTTCATTGAGTTTTTTGATTTATCAAATCATTAATTGTGTGCTTACTCCAATTGGCATGAATGACCATTAATTTTATGATGCCAAATAATTACCAAATCATTCATTCTTCATCAATATTGTCTAAGGTAGTAACATCGATGGCTGTAACAGCATGAGAAAGAGCGAGTGATCTCATTATGCTTCCAGAAATCCGGAAATCTGCATAATATAGGGATATATATTCGTCCTTTTTCTTACCAGTTTCCTGTTCCCAAGTTCGTAATTGCATGACTCATTTTACCCTTCAAAGATCCCCTTATAAGAACGTGACAGGTCATCTCCATGTAATCATGAAAATTTTGTCCTCCATCCACCCTACTTTGGAAAAGGAACTCTCTCTCTCTCTCTCTCTCTCTCTCTCTCTCTCTCTCTCTCAGATCTTATGTTAATAAACCATAATATCAGAGCTGATAATAATAATAATTATTATTATTATTATTATTATTATTATTATTATTATTATCATTATTATTATTATTATTACTACTACTACTTGCTAAGGTACAACCCTAGTTGGAATAGCAGGATGCTGTAAGCCCGAGGTCTCCAACAGGGAGAGTAGTCCAATGAGAAAAGGAATTAAGGGAATAAATGAACTATATACTCTGCAGATCAGACAGAACAAATAGGAATCAAGGGGGAACTGCATTATATGGAAGAGACCTAAATCAAGAAAAAGTCTGTGAAAAATACAGCAACACAGAATGTGAATTGATTGCGGTAGAATTTGAATTTGAAAAACTAGTGAATATTGTAGTTTACAGACCCCAATATACTAAGGAGTCTGACATGATAATAGAAAAAATAGATGATATATGTAGAAACCATAAAGACTGGAATATACTCCTATCCGGAGATTTTAACTTTCCTTTTGTGGATTGGAAAGAACGGATAGAAGAAAGTGGTTGTATATATACATATAAAAAAGAGAGTAATAGTAGCGCAGAAGATAGGAGGCAATTTGAAAAGCTTCAAGATATGCTATTAGAACATAATATGGAACAAATAAACCACATTCCAACAAGAAAAGAAAATGTCCTAGATTTAGTATTTGGGAATGAGGTGAATTATGTTAAAGAAATAATTGTGTATAATACGGGAATTTCAGACCACAATGTCATAGAATTAATAGTCCATTCAAAAGCAAGTGATTGCAGAGATAATCAAAGCACAAAGCGATGGGAAGGATGGGGAAAATATAATTTTTATAGTAAGAATATAAAAGGGTCAGAAATAAATGAAGAAATGAACAAAGAATGGAAAAATTTATTCGTAAGTGATAATATACAGGTAAATACGGACATACTGTACAAAATACTGGAGAAAATTGTTGAAAAATATGTACCGAAAAAAAAAAAAAAATAAACAACAGATATTCATACCAAGAGACAGAAGGATCTTATTTCAGAAAATTAGAAAGTGGAAGAAAAATCTTGCAAAAGAGAAAATATATGGAAAATGATGAAAAAAAAG
>NC_090754.1:64525931-64543431 GCF_036898095.1 Palaemon carinicauda
AAAAGTAAGATAGAAAATGCAGAACAAAAGATTATATAATCGAAAGAAAATGATAATAGGGACTTAGAGGAAAGGACACTTCAAAATATAAAAAGAAACCCCAAAGTACTTTACTCCTATGCAAAAAAGATGAATAAAGGGAGATTAGAAATAGGCCCTCTGAGAATTGAAAGACGGCTAATGAATAAAAAAAAGGAAATATGCAACATATTAGCAGAAAAATATAAGAGTGAGTTCACGCCAAGAATTGCGAATGAGAATAATGAAACAGAAATGAGAGAAGAAAATGTTGAATATCTAATGGATATAGATATTAATGAAGCTGATATTGTCAAGGCTATAAGCGAAATTAAAAATGGATCGGCAGCCGGACCAGATGGAGTCCCAGCGATTTTGTTAAAAAAAAACTGCACACACTATCGCGAAGCCGCTTGCAATACTGCTAAGACAAAGTGTAGATATGAGCGAGATATATGTTAAACATAAATTAGCTTATATAACCCCTATTTTCAGTGGACCAAGACTAGAGGCAATCAATTACAGACCTGTTAGTCTAACATCACATATTATGAAAGTGTATGAGAAGGTAATAAAAAAAATTAATGAATCATTTGGTTAAAAATAATTTGTTTAATATAGGTCAACACGGTTTTGTGCCCGGAAAAAGTACACAAACCCAACTGATAGCACACTATGAAAACACAAAAATATGATAAATGAAAAAGACACCGATGTGATCTATCTAGATTTTGCAAAAGCCTTTGACAAGGTAGACCATAATATATTAGAGAAAAAAATGAGAAAGCATAACATTGTGGGAAAGATAGGATAATGGGTGAAAGAATTCCTGCAAAACAGAAAACAGAGAGTGGTTGCAAATGACGAGAAATCAGATGAAGATCAGGTAATATCTGGCGTGCCCCAAGGTACGGTATTAGCTGTACTGCTGTTTGTTATTATGATCTCTGACATAGACTGTGTTGTTAAAAACTCTGTAGTGAGAAGTTTCACCGATGACACAAGAATAAGTAGAGAAATTGCTTGTGAAGAAGATAGGAACTCACTACAAAGAGATTTAAACAAAATATGAATGGGCGGAGATAAATAGGATGGTATTTAACTCCGATAAATTCGAATCAATAAATTATGGAAACTGAGAAGGAATGATATATGCATACAAGGGACCTAATAACGAGACAATCACAAACAAGGAAGCAATTAAAGACCTTGGTGTAATGTTAAATAGGAATAAGTTATGCAACGACCAAATAGTAATACTGATGGCTATATGTAAAGCAAAAATGGGAATGCTATTCAAGACACTTTAAAACAAGAAAAGCTGAACACATGATTATGCTTTACAAAACCTATGAACGAAGTACACTCGAGTACTGCAATGTGATATGGTACCCACACTACCAAAAGCATATTGCACAAATAGAGAGTGTACAAAGGTCCTATACTGCTAGAATAGAAGAAGTTAAGGACCTTGACTACTGGGAAAGACTACAATTTTTAAAACTATAGTCCAGAAAGGAGAAGAGAACGCTACATGATAATACAAGCACGGAAGCAAATAGAAGGAATTACTAAAAACATCATGGAGCTAAAAATATCTGAAAGAGCAAGCCAAGGTAGATTAATAGTGTCAAAAACTATACCAAGAAAGCTAAGGAAAGCGCACAGGACATTTAATCCACTACGTACCATGCAGCGATAATGCAGCGACTATTTAATGGGCTGCCAGCTCATCTAAGAAACATATCAGGAGTAAGCGTAGATTTGTTTAAGAATAAGCTCGATAAATACCTAAGATGCATCCCAGAACATCCAAGACTGGAAGATGCAAAATACACCGGAAGATGCATTAGCAACTCTCTGGTGGATATATGAGGTGCCTCACACTAAGGGACCTGGGGGAACCCAAACATAGAATAAGGCAATAAGGCAGTAATGAATAACAATATGAAATATCTTCAGATCAGTAACAATGTTTTAATATAGGAGATTTTCATATATATATATATATATATATTGTATATATATTATTATTATTGTTATTATTACTTGCTAAGCTACAACCCTAGTTGGAAAAGCATGATGCTATAAGCCCAGGGGCTCCTACAGGGAAAATAGCCCAGTGAGGAAAGGAAACAAGGAAAAATAAAATTTTAAGAAGAGTAACATTAAAATAAATTTTTCCTATATAAACTTTAAAAACATTAACAAAACAAGAGGAAGAGAAACAAGACAGAACAGTGTGCCCGAGTGTACCCTCAAACAAGATATATATATATATATATATATATATATATATATATATATATATATATATATATATATATATATATATATATATATACATATAATGAAGAGGGAATAGTGTGCATGAGCTCACCGTCAAGCAAGACAACTCTAACCCAGGACAGTGAAAGGCCGTGTTACAGGGGCTATGACCGTACCCAAGACTAGACAACAATGGTTTGATCATGGAGTGTTTTTCTCCTAGAAGAGTTGCTTGCCATAGCTAAAGAGTCTCTTCTACCCTTACCAAGTAGAAAGTAGCTACTGAACAATTACAGTAAGATAGTTAACACCTTGAGCGAACAGGAATTTTTGGATATCCTAGTGTTGTCAAGTGTGTGAGGAGAGAGGAGAAAGTGTAAAGAATAGGCTAGACCAATCAGTGTACTGTATGTGTAGGCAAAGGGAAAATGAGGCGTAACCAGAGAGGGATCCAATGCTCAGAACAAGTGGTAGATCATCCATGATGCCGATTGTACCTGTTTCTCTCTCTCTCTCTCTCTCTCTCTCTCTCTCTCTCTCTCTCTCTCTCTCTCTCTCTCTCTGACCTTTACCCTAGAAAAACATGCGTTTCAGCCTTTGATTTCGCAGTTCGTAATTGTTCAGTACCTTGATGTGTAATGATACTTGTGCAGTCTTGCATTGATACTGCATTGTGATTGTTCAATCGTAAGCTAAATTTACATTATTTGTTATCGACAGAGGTTACTTTGCCCGTATTTATAAAAGCATGAAATTGTTCATGTGTTGCTGTTGGAAGCCTCTGCTTGCTCTCGTTATAGTATTGGCGTGACAACGGGATAGGTCATCCTTAGCTGTAATACATTTGTGTTATCACATTTTTCATACAGTTCACTGATTCTTTTGTATGATTTATGTTTTTTATACAATATACATTTGATATGATTCAAGTCTTTTCCAACTGACTTCACAGTGGGAAAGGTCATCAATTAACCGAGATGCGCTTTTTTTCCCGAAATGAATAGCCTTTATGAAACGTTTACTTCATGTGATTTCTTTCATCAGACACGGTAGATCAGATGTGATTGAGTTCATCTTTCATTGTGGCCACAACTCTAATAATTATAACATGCTTTTAATAGATTTTAACGCAAAAGTGTTCCATATGAAGTTCTTCGTGAAAGCGTAATAGATTTGCATATAACGATGTGGCTTTATCGTGATTCATCGCCGCTCACACCAAACTCCTAAGGTTAGTTATCCGTTTCAGTGTAAGTCCAAGACGCCCTCGGTGCCAACAACTAACATATATCATTAGTCACCCACCCAAGTAATGTGTTGTTAGTAACGATGGCAATGAGAGTAATAATGATTTGAGTGTAATGATGGGTTTGACAAAAGGTAGATTGACATTACTTGCGTAGTTGAATCAGTAGATATTTAAAAGTTCAAACTTGCAGCAAATGTTTTAATGTTGAACAGGCTGACATAAGTCTGTTTATAGTTTATATATGATGTATCTGTTTTAATGTTAATGTTTTTAAAATATTTAATTTTAATTGTTCATTACTTCTTATATCATTTATCTATTTCCTTATTTCCTTTCCTCAGTGGGCTATTTTTCCTTGTTGGAGCCCTTGGGCTTATAGCATCTTGCTCTTCCAACATGGATTGTAGCTTAGCTAGTAATAATAATAATAATAGTATTCGAGAGTCAATGTTTTTAAGGAATATTAATAGGCCTAAAAGTCGAGGGTAAATGAACGAGTAACTAAGATAATAAGTAAGTGGGGACTGTAGTAAAACGTGAAAACAAAAGAAAAGTAGGAAACAGTGAGGCGTAATGATAACTGATAAATGAATAAGAGTAGGTAGATGATAACCAGAATGACCGATGGCAGAAAAAATAATAGAAAGATAGAGACTTGAATATTGAAGGTAAAGCGTAATAATGTATGAAAGCAATAGGTGCATGTAAAATTAGGTATGGAAATAATAGATGGACATGAAAAGTGTTTTGGGTGTGATTAAAAAAGAACAAAGGTAATAAGTAGAAGTAAAAATTGGTCATGGAAGTAAAACAGAGAGAATTTAGATTATGATACGAAAATAGTAATTAAACGATGAAGGAATGTTGGTGGAAATCAAAATAAAAGATGAAGAGAAAGTAAAGTTAACGTAGGCGTTGAAATATTGCTTAATGTTATTAAAGGTCTATCTAGAAATAATGCTCTTATTGTGTAACTAAAAACATATAAAGATTGAGAGAAGGGTCGTATTACGTGAATTGATCTGATATTAAATTCCACGCTTTGAAAGACTTGGTTGGTTGGATGATTTCATTAATATTAATCAAATCGGTTCTTTGGAATATTTAATGACATCATGATATTCAAGATGGCTTCTCTTTCGCTTTTGCTCGCTGTTCCATTGAGGTCAAGAGCTGAGTCTTCCTCATCTTCTCAGGTGACTTCGTGACACAAGGCAGGTCACCTCTTCTCGCACTCACGGTGAGGATATATGTAACATCAAGTTGCCCTATTCACCGACTGCGTCTTTCTTCTTACTCCTGGAGGCATCGTAGTGAGTGCTGCCGTCAGTGCTCCTCAAGGGGGGCATTTTAGTTATTCCTTTTCAACAACTTTTCATTCATTGAGCACTCCTTTTTAGCCTTCTACTATGCATCCAATCCTCTTTCTGTGTGGCTGTCTGCTGGACTGGGGTTGAAGACCCGCTCAAGCTTAATAGTTTCTTATGTCTGCATCCTCCCCATCCCTGTAGGGGAGCTTATACGGCTAGGCCTATCTGCCGAGTCTTCAGCAGCCATTAGCTGGCCCTCCCTGTTCCCAGCTTGGTGGAGAGAAGGTTTGGGTGTTGATCATATGTATATATGGTTAGTCTCTAGGGCATTGTAAGTGTCACTTGCTCTTGCCATTAATGATAAACCATTAAACAGCGACGCTATATACCTATTGCACATAGGTGTTGAATAGTCCCCACCAAGGTCCCATCGCTGGACAATTTGGTCTTTATATATATCAATAAAATGGTATCTTACAACTTGGTTTGGAATTCTCAATATCTTTTTATCTCACTTATAATATATTTCTTTAAGATTTAAGCTCCAACCCATCTTTATTTGTTATTTCTTTCTTTCTACCTGGACTAGAAAACGACTTTAGATTATACGTTCCATCTCCTCGTGGGCGTCTTTAATTCATCAGTAGAATAGGGAAATAATGTAATGAAAAGAATGAGAAATAATTGAGTGATTATAAGAAGATGAATGACGGAAAATACTTTAGTCTGAAGAGAATTTAAATCACAGAGAAATACGAGGATAAAGATTAAACAGATATACAATTTTCAACTGTCTTGGAGATGTAGAAAGAGGCAGGGTTCTTAAGCAGATCTAAGTATGTTTGGTTAAGGACAGAATGGTATAGATGAATTTTGTAATGCTGATGAAAATAGAGTTAAGAAAATGTACATTAAAAAAAAAAAAACTGGAATTTTTAGATAAAAGAATATAAGAAAATTACATAGTTCATGGGGAAATATCAGAGAAAATAACTGAGATAAAAGACTATAGTGTTAAGAATTTGTAACTTTTGTATGCTTTTGCTAAGAAAGACAGCTCTTTACTGTCCTTGGTTCGCTAAGGTTGGGGAAGGCTCCGCCCATTTCGTATAAGTAGTAAGAAGAGCAACATCTTGTCTGTTTTTTCATGGGAACTATTAAAATTATAGAGACATCTGACGAAAGATTTCCCCCGAGTGTCGGCGTTCATTTGATTCTAACTACGTCTTCAAAAATAATATTTGAATTATTTTGTTTAAAAAATAACGTATTTTGATTGTTTTGGGGAACAAAACAGTTTAATTTTTAAATTACTATCATGTTGCGTATTATTTTATGTTTCAGGTTTTACTCAAATAAAGGAGTATGATTACTGTACCTTTGAAATTCTTTGGAAAATTATATTTTGTCATTATTATGAGAAGTATTTTTGTTAATTCTGATATATATATATATATATATATATATATATATATATATATATATATATATATATATATATATATATATATATATATATATATATATATATATATATATATACACAAGTATATTGCAGAAACCCAAATCCCCATTTAACCTTATATATAAAATATCCAGAAGCATCTTTGCGCTTACAAATATTTACGTATACGTGTATATATATGTGTGTGTGTGCATGTTTATGTCTGTGTGTAATTATGTATCAGAGAGAGAGGTGTTATGAATATGACAGTAACTGTTGTTTTTACTGCTGGACTACCTCCTGTTATGGGAAACAGGAAACACACACACACACACATATATATATATATATATATATATATATATATATATATATATATATATATATATATATATATATATATATATATGTATGTATATATATACAAACGTGAAGTATATTTGTATCGTTATCAGGTTAACTATTTTTATTAAGTGTCAAAACTAATTAATTGTATAAAATTTAATTTCTAGTGAAACAAGTGATTGTATAATTTTCATAGGTATTAATTTCATTTTTCCTTAATGTGAGTTTAGCTCAGACTTAATATTTCGAGTGATTTTTCTTTTATGTAAATTCTTTCAAAGTGCTGTAATTTTTATAGAATATATTTATTTTTGTAAAGAGCGTATTATTTTAATCACCAGTGTTTATCTCAGTACTCTCTCGTACCCCTGTTGAAGAATCGAAGTAAGAAGTTGTTTGAGTAGTTCTTAATATTAATTACCCAGTTTTATTTTGAGTGTACTTTAAAGACCTTTGAATATTCAGTGTTTTTATATATTGCTGTCTGGGAGTTATTGTGTCAGAGCTCTGGTATTAATATTTTCAGGTGTAATAGATTTAGTGTAAAAACAAACAGGTGAGTTTGGAACTCGAGAGGTTGTGTAACTTGCCAGCTGTAATATATTTTATATTATATTTTTGGTTCCCAGATCATGGGACATATAATATAATATGATATAATATATAATATAATATGATATATATATATATATATATATATATGTGTATACATATATATATATATATATATATATATATATATATATATATATATATATATATATCTTTAAGGCCACGCTCAGCTTTCCCCGTCCCTCGGTAGGGGGAAAGGAGTAGTCATACCTTGGTGAGAGGGGGCTGCTTTTGCGTGTGTGTCTGCGTGTACCTAAATATTTAGCGATCATTGTGACGGGTCGCATACACTAATGTGTGTGTGTATATATATATATATATATATATATATATATATATATATATATATATGTGTGTGTGTGTGTGTGTGTGTGTATAAAGTTACACTCACTCAGTTTGGAAATTATAGCTTTCATCCTTTGCCATTACACTGATGAGTATATCTCTTTATTGGCGTACATATATGCTGTGAAACAGGGACTTGCGTGGGTGCTGGAGTGTTTGCGTGCACGTACGCTGCATCCCCCTGCAATGCAAATTAATTTCGTAATTAATTTTGTGTATTTTGTTCATTACCCCGAAATGTTCATTCCTGGTAGGTTGGCCATTTGTTAGCAAGAAATATTAATTATTTTTTATTGTTATCTTGATAAACAAGGGTGAATGGGTTACTGCTTTATAGTTTAAAATCTGTCGGGCTTACGTTTTGATTTTCTTTTTCTTTTTTCTATTAAGTCCATCGATTCGTGGCCTTTTGGTTTTACTTACGAATTGTTGCCACTCCCAGCGATCTTCAGACAAACGTGACATATTCAGATTGTGGATCATTTGTAGCCTTGTATTTGAGACTGACTGACTCTCTCTCTCTCTCTCTCTCTCTCTCTCTCTCTCTCTCTCTCTCTCTCTCTCTCTCTCTCTCTCTCTCTCTCTCCCCAAAATCTTATATTTTCTGTAAGTATTATGATTTAATGATTGTTATTACATTGAGATATTTATCAAAAATTTTTCCCAACTGTCGCCAAATCCTTTAGTTTGGGATGTATCATCACCACCATCTACATTCTACAAAGACATTAAATCAATAGCAGTAACTTGTTAACTACATCTACAAAGATAAATCAATCGCAGTAACTTGATAACTACATCTACAAAGACAAATCAATAGTAGTATCTTGATAACTACATCTACAAAGACAAATCAATAGCAGTAACTTGATAACTACATCTACAAAGACAAATCAATAGCGGTAACTTGATAACTACATCTACAAAGACAAATCAATAGCAGTAACTTGATAACTACATCTACAAAGACAAATCAATAGCGGTAACTTGATAACTACATCTACAAAGACAAATCAATAGCGGTAACTTGATAACTACATCTACAAAGACAAATCAATAGCGGTAACTTGATAACTACATCTACAAAGACAAATCAATAGCGGTAACTTGATTACTACATCTACAAAGACAAATCAATAGCAGTAACTTGATAACTACATCTACAAAGACAAATCAATTGTGGTAACTTGATAACTACATCTACAAAGACAAATCAATAGCGGTAACTTAAATCAATAGCAGTAACTTGATAACTACATCTACAAAGACAAATCAATCGCAGTAACTTGATAACTATATCTACAAAGACAAATCAATAGTAGTATCTTGATAACTACATCTACAAAGACAAATCAATAGCGGTAACTTAAATCAATAGCAGTAACTTGATAACTACATCTACAAAGACAAATCAGTAGCAGTAACTTGATAACTACATCTACAAAGACAAATCAATAGCGGTAACTTGATAACTACATCTACAAAGACAAATCAATAGCGGTAACTTGATAACTACATCTACAAAGACAAATCAGTAGCGGCAACTTGATAACTACATCTACAAAGACAAATCAATAGCGGTAACTTGATAACTACATCTACAAAGACAAATCAATAGCGGTAACTTGATAACTACATCTACAAAGACAAATCAATAGTAGCAACTTGATAACTACATCTACAAAGACAAATCAATAGTAGCAACTTGATAACTACATCTACAAAGACAAATCAATAGCGGTACCTTGATAACTACATCTACAAAGACAAATCAATAGCGGTAACTTGATAACTAGCGTACCAAGTAATATGATATTTTGATATGTAAAACTGATATTCCTGGGGCATTTTCCCTCTTGATTTAAAACTCAGTTTTGCTGTCAAGTGTGTTAGTTGTATTATATCTCATTACTTTGATGGACATTTCTCATTTATTTCCCAAAATACTCAATCTGGGACGAGGCAGTGTGTTTGTGGGCGAGTTTCCCCTCTTCTTGGTATTTTAATTTCCATAATTAACGCATTTAACCATAAATAGAAATTACTGGTGAGATATTCTCGAGCTTTTTACATTGGTTCAACAATTTTTCTAAGTTGTTGGTTTATTTTTTTTTTTGGGTGGGGTGTATTAATACATTTTATTATATCATTAGTGTTGTTGTATTTTAGATATACATTTTATTATATGATTAGTGTTGTTTTTTTTTTTAGATAATTGGTGTCATGTCATTGTATATTTATAAATGCAAGAATCTCTCTCTCTCTCTCTCTCTCTCTCTCTCTCTCTCTCTCTCTCTCTCTCTCTCTGCCAGCATCAAAACTCTGATCCATAGCCATTTACTGATTAGCCTACCAATCCTACTTCTCGGTCTCCTTTATATTCGAACGTAGGGATACAGTACTAAGATCCCACTGTATTAAATTGATGTAGGCTATTTCCTCGACATTGAGCAACTTCCCTTTTGAAATACGATGGCATATTTCGTTTTCATACCGTTCTCTTGGTCGCAATCAATAAAATTGAAATTGTTTGTGTTCTCTTTCCTTTTTATGTACTCATATTGTCTTCATTATTTGTTTACCCTTATTAATATTGCCTTCGATATATTCATTGTTGTCATAATTATAATTGTTTTCATATACATTACTGTCGAAGGCATTACCATCTTTTAATGTAATTCTAAAATTTAAAATATTTTATTTTTTTATGTTTCCTCAATGCTTTTCCAACTAGGGTTGTAGCTTAGCAAGTAATAATAATAATAATAATAATAATAATAATAATAATAATAATAATAATAATAATAATATTCTTTAAAGCTTGTATAGCATCACCATGACGCTCTTTAGACCTTAAGCAACGCGAAAATATCAGTGATAAGATGACAACGTTAAATTCCAATTAGATTCGCCGTTATTCTGCGGTTAATCCAAGTATGAGTTTATTTAAATGATATTATGTGAAGGTATCGGAATGTTTCCAATTGCAATGACAGTTCAGTGTAGCGAAATATCACCAATACAATTCCCTCATATCTCAAGCGATTGAATAATTTTCCATATGCGTTGTTTGTTAAGTGTAATGAGTAGTGTTCCAGATGTTCCACAACTGGAGAAGCCTTCTGCCATTTTGTCAAGTTCTGGTTTTGCAAAACAATAGAAGATAATAAAACATTGCTTTTGCTAAGTAAAAATTCGAGTGAGAGTAAAAGGGGTTTGGCGGAACTCATTTTAAATCTATGTACAAAGACAAGAAATTCGTAAAGTAAACGTAATTAAAATAGTAATAGTAATTAATAATTGAAATTTCTTGTATTTGTATCAAAAGTTAAACTTCCTAATAATTATCAAAATAGATTTCATAAATATAGATCACTTCAGAATTTCAAACTTTTTACTTTCGCCAACTTCGTTGCGGTGTGACGGGCCGAGAGAGGCTGTGACTAAGAAGGCAGGATGAAAGCAACTGAGTAACTTTATTACAGAACATCCGTTTATATATACATAAACTCCAGGCAAAAAGGACATAAAAATATAACAGGCAATTTCATGTTCAACCGACAACCGGTGCTGTTAACAGTCAACGGTGAGAAAAACAGACATGTTATTTCAGGTCCCTATCAGTGCGAAGGGAGAGCAAAGATACAAAGCATAATATATACAAAAAAAAGAAATGTTGTTACTGTGTACGATCGTGTAACATACGGTTGGTAGGCTACATGGCTCCCCCCCCTAAAAATGACAAACTGCACATGTTGAATAGGGCGCCCTGATCTAGAGAGGCGAACTGTAGGCGGGTCATCTGGCAGGAGATAAGCAGGTTTTAGATGATCAATGGAGACCCAGTCTTCTTTGCCACGAATGTTTAGTAGGAATGCTTTCGGACTGCGTCGGATCACAAGGAAAGGGCCCGTGTAAGGGGCCATTAGCGGTGGCTTGCTAGTGTTGTTACGTAGGAAGACGTGCGTTGCAGAGTGCAAGTCTGTCAGTATGTGATGCTTCGCTGGGGGCTTGTAAGTCTGGCGGCATGGAGTAAATTTTCCCACGACGTGACATATGCGCTGGAGATAGTCACAGAAGGTTGCAGGAGGAAAAAATTCGGCAGAGATAACCAACGAGTCGCCATACACCATTTCAGCTTTCAAGACATTGAGGGCGTCTTTAGGAGTGGTCCTTAGTCCCAGGAGGACTCAGGGAAGCTGAATAAACCATTTGGAATCCTTGCATCGGGACATCAAAGCTGCTTTGAGAGTGCGATAAAACGTTCAACCATTCCATTGGCAATGGGGTTGTAGGCAGTTGTCTGATGTAGGGTGATGCCCAGGAGATTCGCTAATGATGTCCACAATTGAGAGGTGAAAGTGGTACCCCTGTCAGAAGTAATATGCTCAGGGATACCAAATCTTGCAATCCATCCTGAAAGTAAGGCAGATGTAAATGAGGCGGACGTTGCAGTTTCCATGGGAATGGCTTCAGGCCAACGAGTGGAGCGGTCTATGACGGTAAACAGGTAACGATGTCCTTGTGATGTGGGTAGGGGGCCTACAATGTCGACGTGAATGTGGGCAAAACGACACTGAGGTTGAGGAAAGGTGCCCACTCCTGAATCTGTGTCAATGTACTTTGGAAGTTTGGCAAGAAGTACAGGTGCATACCCAATCCTTAGCATCCTTAGAAATGCCATGCCAAATGAACTTCGTGTTCAGCAGCTGTGCAGTAGAATGGCACGAGGGATGTGAAAGGCCGTGAATGAAATCAAACACCTGTCAGTGCATGGGAGTAGGAATCCAAGGTCACGGTCTACCAGTCCTGACGTCACAGAAAAGGGTGGTGTTGGAGTCGTCAAGGGGGATGTCTTCCCAATGGAGTGATTTGCAGGATGTCCTACATGCTTGGTACTCTGGGTCCTGTCGTTGTGATTCAGCCAAGGCGTTGTAATCCAATCCCAGTTGAACGGCAACCAACGTGTTTTTTGACAGAGCATCAGCAACGGGATTCATTTTCCCAGGGACGTGTTGAAGGATGCAATTGTATTCAGCCACGGCGGAGAGATGTCGGTGTTGACGGGTGGACCAGGCATTAGACTGTCGAGTGAAGGCATGCACCAGAGACATGTGGTCTGTGCGAATGACGAAGGGCTACCTTCTAAGAAATGGCGAAAGTGACGGACAGCCAAGTGCACCTCCAGCAATTCACGATCGAAGGTAGAATAACCCGATTCTGCCTTGGACAATTTTTTGCTGAAGAAGGCCAATGGGCGGGGCCAGCTGTTGACCACCTGGTTGAATACCGCACCAATAGTGACGTCACAGGCGTCGGTGGAGTGAAGGAGAGGCGTATGTGGGATGGGAAAAGTGAGAGCTGCAGCGGTTAATAGGGCCTTTTTTGCATTGCAGAAGGCCGCTTCTTGAAGGGGACCCCACTTCAGGTCTTTTGGTTTTCCCTTGAGGGAGGGGTAGAGGGGAGCAAGAGTGGCTGCAATGGCTGGCAGAAAACAGTGATCATAGTTGATCATGCCCAAGAATTCCTGCAGAGCTTTGACGGTCGAGGGCGTGGGGAATTTCTGAACGGCTGCTACCTTCTCAGGGAGGGGATGGACTCCTTCAAGAGTGATGTGGTGCCCTAAGAACGACACTTCATTGGTGCCAAAGGTACACTTGTCGTACCGGACTACAAGGCCGTTTTGTTGCAGGTAGTCGAGCACTATGCGCAGGTGACGGAGGTGTTCCTCTTATGAGGAAGAGAACACAACATAACATACACAGAAAGGGAGGTCCCCTAAGATGCCATCCATGAGACGTTGAAAAGTGGCCCCAGCATTACGAAGGGCAAAATAGAAGTAATTGTAGGTGTATGTACCAAACGGAGTGGTGATGACGGTCTTGGGGATGTCTTCTGGGTTCATAGGCACCTGATAATACCCCTTCAGGAGGTCGAGCTTGGAGAAAACTTTCGCTTTGTGAAGGTAAGAGGTCACGTCGCCGATGTTTGGGAGGGGGTAGTGATCCGGTTCTGTTTGCATGTTCAGGCGCCTGTAATCCCCACATGGACGGAGGGAGCCGTCTTTCTTCAGAACGATGTGTAAGGGTGACGACCATGGGCTGGAGGCCTTTCGCAAAGGCCCATTTCCTCCATTTCGGCGAACGTCTGTTTGGCAGCTGCCAATCGTTCCGGTGCCAGACGTCTGAATTTTGCGAAGACTGGGGGTCCCGTCATCTTGATATGGTGATAATTACCGTGCTTGGCAGGAGCCGTGGGCGTTTGGCGAAGTTCTGAACAGAAAACTTCCGGGTACGACGTGAGGAGGTGGGCGTAGGCATCCGTGGGTGCGCTGATGTGGAGAGCGAGGTTGGAGGGTGCAACTTGAAGAGGTGTCGACAAGTACGAGTCTGCGTTGACCAATTGTCGGTGGGCGACATCGACCAGAAGGTGGAACTGAGAGAGGAAATCCGCACCGAGGATTGGCAATGTGATGTCAGCAACGAGAAACTTCCAATTAAATTTACCATTTCCAAACGATAATGTGAGGTTCTCGTAACCGTAGGTAGGTATCGCAGATCCGTTGGCAGCTACCAGGCGGATGTCGGCAGATGTAGACAGACTACGTCGTGTCCTGAAGAGTTCCCTAGGTAAAAGAGGACGACAAGCACCCGTGTCTACCAAAAATCGCATGTCTGTTCCTGCATCATGTAAAAAGAAAAGATTAGAACACCGGAGGCCACCGCCACGAGCGATGGCTTGCTTACACGTTTTTTGGCCACTGACAATCCTTGGCACATATTTTCGCGGTTGTCCCGAATCTGTAGTGGTAATAGCAAAACTGCGGCTGATGGGTGGCAGTAAGTGGCTGTAGAAGTCGTTGGTTGGGGCGCGAGCGATTGGTGGGTGATGGGTGGCTTTGTCGCCGCTCCAGCACGTCACGGGGTAGGCATGCATGTCCTACGGCATTCACATCAGCTTCGGTTGATGTTGAATAGGCGTCCTCTTTGTCAGGAGTGGAGGAGTTGATGGAAGTCTTGAATGTCGTGAAGTGGCTGTCCATAAGGGCGTCGGCTTTGGTCATCAAGTCCTTTATGGGTAAACTATCGACATCGGGTATGGCAGCGCGTACAGGTTCGGGTAAACGACGTATCCAAGGGGCACGAAATAGGTTCACCTCACGAGGAGAGCTGTCTGCGGCTGGTTGCAGGCGAGCGATACTGGTCATTTCCCTGAGGGCGAGCGAGGCCCTTTGGCCCCCAACGTTTGTTGAGAGAGCTGAAAAAGTTTTGCTATACGGGCAGCTGGCGATGGCGAGTACTGCTGCAGAAGGTATGTTTTGAGGGTGTCATACGCTATTGGGGTGTCTCCTTGTTCACAAAGCCAGTCTGATATTTCCTGGAAGGTGTCCTTGGGCATCGCTGCGAGAACATAATCTGCTTTGGTGGTTGACCGAGTCATGCCCTTGATGCGGAACTGGAGGAGCGAGTCGACTTCCGGGGTCACCAATGTGACGGGCCGAGATAGGCTGTGACTAAGAAGGCAGGATGAAAGTAACTGAGTAACTTTATTACAGAACATCCGTTTATATATACATAAACTCCAGGCAAAAAGGACATAAAAATATAACCGGCAATTTCATGTTCAACCAACAACCGGTGCTGTTAACAGTTAACGGTGAGAAAAACAGACGTTATTTCAGGTCCCTATCAGTGCCAGGAGAGAGCGAAGATACAAAGCATAATATATACAAAAAAAGAAATGTCGTTACTATGTACGATCGTGTAACACACGGTTGGTACAGCGGTGAAGGGTATGTTTTGATAGACTTATGTTTGTATGTCCGTTTGTGTGTGTGTGTTTATGATTCCCATAACTTAAAACAATTTATCTGAATATAATGAAATTTGAGGGAATGATTGGCCATGATCCAAGGACAATTTGATGAGGTTTTGGGAGTGATTGGGTCAATGGTATATGTTGTTTTTGGATTAAATGCCCTTAACATCAACAGTTTTCGTTTTTTTTTTTTTTTTTTTTTTTTTTTTTTTTTTTTTTTTTTTTTTTTTTTTTTTTTTTTTTTCGTATGCATGTCTGTATGTTTTTGCTTTCATAACTCAAAAACTATTTGACCAAATCTCATGAAATTTGGTGGGATGACTGTCCATGATCCAAAGACATTTTGAGTAGATTTGGTAGTGATTGGGTCGAAAGTCAGGGCCAAGGGTAGGTAAAGGTAAAAGAGGTCGTTTTGCAATATCGTGGCCATTTTTTTTATCTGATGTGCATGAAAATAGTCCCAAAATATACATAATTTTGATATGTGTGTTGTGAGCGAATACACACACATTCAGTTTTCTTGGTGACAAAAGTGGTGGTGGCGAAGGTATGTGCTCTACCAAGTGCTCGTTTTATTTGTAAATGCTTTTCTATTTAGTAGGGTGGCATGAGTCTTAGTTTTCTAGTTTATATATGACTGGTCTAATTTAACGTTGTTACTGATGTTAAAATATTTCATATTTTTCATTAATTTCTTATATACTGTATAGTTTATTTGCTATTCTCCTATTTCCTGCTCTCACAGTGCTGGTTTCCGTTTTTGAACCCTAAACGTGAAGCATTCTGCTTTTCCAGCCAGGGTTGAGGCTTGGCTAGTAATATTTATAATAATAGTAATGATAATGAATCATGTGATTGATTGTATGACATTATAAAGAAATAATACATAGCCATAAAAACTCATAAGTAAAATCATGATAAGCAAGTACTCTGGGATCATTAAACTTGGTCCTTGTAACAGTGTCATATCAAGTGTTGCCATTTAAAGTGACAATTTAGGCAATGTATTGTTAATGAGATTATACTTACAAAATACGAACTTCTCTAAACCCCCAAGAAAGCTACAGTGGCATCATTAAGATATATATTCAGTAAATTCAAAATATGGGAATCGGTTAAAAAAAAAAAAAAAAAAAAAAAAAAAAAAAAAAAAAAAAAAAAAAAAAAAAAAAAAAAAAAAAACATTGGGCATACCACAAAACAAGGTCAGTCTAAAAACCTGGCCTGATAAAGAACTTTTTTTTTTTTTATTTAATTTTTTTTTTTTTTAATTCCAGTGGTTTTGCTTAAATAAGAATCTTTCAATTTCAATAATAAGCTTAAAGTTTTAAATCCACGTGTACCTCCAATCAGCACGGACATAGTTGATACATAATTGGGTGACAAGCAATTCTTGCCAAGTGATGTGAACTATTGGAACAATGTGTGTGATAAGAAATGTTTCGTGAAAAGAATGTGGAATGGTTAATAATTACAAGCTATTAAGTACTTACTAATAAAGGAAGGTTGAAGAGGAAAAGGTAAAAGTTTGTGAAAGAGTTTGCGAGGGGAGTGAATTGAGATGAAATAAGAGGTAATGAGGGTTGAATGGAATTCAGGGTAATAGTGAAATAATAATTGATATAGTTAGAAGAACGTTGGAAGTAGACGAACCTCAAAGGTATTCATAAGTAAATATGACTGAGGACGGCTGAGGAAGAAAAGAATCAAGTTAAATGATAGGGGAAGCAACGGAGGTAGCAGGTGTGAATGCTGATTGTGAATCGAAGAATGAATGTTATAACTGTTAGAATTAATTATTTGCGTATTTTATGTGGTGTTAGAAGGTTTGAAATTGTGATAAATCGTAAAAGAATTAGTAAAAACTTAAAATTTGAGATAGGGTGGATCAACTTTTGAAGATGGTTTGTTTTTATGGAAAGAACGGAGAAAAATTTAGTGATACAACTGCATAATTCGGAAATTTTACGAGAAGGAAAGAGAGGAATATTTATAAATCATTGGATAGATGATGTGAAGGACTCTATTTAATTAACCTTATTTCGATATAACAAGCTTAGCAGTGATCATCGAATTCAAAGGAATCATTGA
>NC_090754.1:64545931-64555931 GCF_036898095.1 Palaemon carinicauda
TTCGTTGTTAAACGTACGTTTAAGGTAAAATATTGCTCATTGGTGTATGATTACAAGGGAGAATGTGATGCAAGAGGTTTGTTGGCATTACTTTTCTTTATAAAGGATGTGTATATGTGGAATTGATATGATATGAAATGAGAGAGAGAGAGAGAGAGAGAGAGAGAGAGAGAGAGAGAGAGAGAGAGAGAGAGAGAGAGAGAGAGAGAGAGAGAGAGAGAGAGAGAGAGGTTGATTGATTTTCTGCCTAGTGATTAGGAAGATGATGAAGGTGAATTATTCAGTAACGCTGAGATATGAGTTTCAATTTCATTCTTTTTTTGATCGCACAAAGGATGTTCAGGTTGTTATCGGTAAAATCGTATAATCATCATCATCCATCGACCTTCATAGCCAGACTGTATAGCAGGGTCGGCCACTCGAGTTCGCTTTCTCCGTATATTTCCATTTCTTCCTTGTACCTTCCTTGAGTAAAACCCCGCCCATACTCTTCCTCACTTCATCCATCCATCTGATCTACTGATGTTCTACACTGATCCTCCCCCATCACTGGCACGTCTTTATTATTATTATTATTATTATTATTATTATTATTTGCTAAGCTACAGTCCTAGTTGGAAAAGCAGGATGCTTTAAAACTATGGGCCCCAACCAGGGAAATAACTCAGTGAGGAAAGGTAACAAAGAAAAATTAAATATTTTAAGAACAGTAACATTGAAATAAATATTTCCTATATAAACTAAAAACTTCAACAAGAGGAAGGGAAATAAAATAGAATAGTGTGCCAGAGTGTACCCTTAAGCTCCCTTAAGTGGTTCCACCTCCTCTCTTTTTTATTTATATGGACATACTACCTCAGACAAGCTTCCGTAACCTTATCTTTTACATAACATATACCTCTTATATCTTGGCTCTTCCTCCTTTCCTTTAGTGATATTCCAGCAATCCATCTCACCATCCTCATTTTGTTCTTTCAAACAGTCCCTTCTCTTTTCTCTAAGTGCCCTAGTTTCTGCCTCAGAATAATGTAGGATCTTATAAATCTTCATTTTGAATCCCAATGGCATTTTCTTGTCTAAAACAGCTCCAGTTACTTTCACTCTTCTCTCAATTTTTTGGGTACCTGCCTCCTATTGTTCTCATTGTTTCAGCAATGTACCATATTCCATTTGAATGGGTACTTCTTGTCCTCCATGTATTCCAATATTAACCTTCAATCCTTTGCTTCCTAGGAGTCCTTTCCTCTTTAAAAAAATCTTGCAGATATCATGTGTCTATGTCTAAATCATTGCCAAACATCAGGTCTTACAATTTTTGTTAATATATTTAGAAGAATCGTTATATTATTATATACTCACTCATGAAACGTTTATATATATATATATATATATATATATATATATATATATATATATATATATATATATATATATATATATATACACTTACAAAGCTGGTCTAGTGTTGAGTAGATAATTTATTCATGTATTTTATTTCTATATTTCATATGTGTATTTAAGAGGTGAATAGCCAGCTCATAAATTGAGTTCCTCTCATGTAGGTATAAGTATTGTATGCAAATTACGGAAGACTTTCGTCGTTCATTTCCTTGTATTCTTCATTCAAGTCAGCATAATGTAAATTTACATTATTTTTAAGAACTAACTTTTATTTCACGTATTTTGTTACGAAGTCTTACGTAATATGTTTACGAGTGCTGTATGACCCTTCGAGGTATGAACCAGTGCTTATGTAATTTTTTTCATGTTTTCATGAGGTACTGCATCATGTTTTTGAGAAAATATGCAATTCTTATATTTGCCATGTGTTTTGGAAGGTTCCCAAAAAAAAACAGTTAGTCTTTATCTTTTTTTTCTATTTCATAGAACATGGGGGGCGGGTGAAGCTGTTGAGAGAGAGAGTTGCTTTGAAAGCAAGGTTCGTTCCCCTAATTTTTTGTATCTAGTTGGTAACTCTGGTGTCACTGAGCCAGCCTCTAAGCTTCCAGATCTCTGACATAGAACAATCTAGAATAACTAAGTCAATATATATGTGCCCCTAGGGATGTGTAAAGAAGAGAAACAGACTGTCCTGTGAAAGAGCCAAGTTACATTCCCTCTCTCAAAGTACCTTGAGTATGTTCTCTCCAAAGTATAAGTTTAATTACAACATATATTATGTAGTTTGTTGAAACGTTACGGAAGACTTTAAAGGTGATTTCAATTTATTGTGTCATTGTGCCACTGGTGTTATATAAAGTTTTGTAACTGGCCTGTGCAAGTAAGATACGTAAAGTGTTAATTTTGGCTTTACTTTGTGTGAGCTAAAACTTGTAAGTTTATCAATTACTTTATGTAATTTCTTTAAGAGTTTAATCCTTAGAGTGTTAAGGGTTAACTCTCTTCATTAAGTATCAAGATTAAATATTGATGTAAAATTTAATTTCCAGTGATACAATTGATTATATAATTTTCAGAGTGTAAATTCTTTTTGTCTTAATCTAAGTTTTGCTGAGACTTAATATTTCGAGTGACTTATTTTTTATGTAAATTCTTTCAAAGTGTAATTTTTATAGAATATATTTATTTTTGTAAAGAGAGTATTATTTCGATTACCAGTGTTTATTTCATAACTCTCTCGTGTTTTGAAAAATAAGGATATTGTATGAAGAGGTTTTGTAATTTCAATTTTTTTACCAATTTTGATGATGAGCGATAAAGAAGAAAGTCCACTATGATATTATGGATGGAAGGAGGAGAGTATATGGAATATAAATGCACTGACAAATATAAGAGGCCTCATGCAGTGATAAATAAAAATGTAGATTATTTATGATATTGATGATTTTAATGTTCCTGCTTATCGAAGCATGAAATGCAAGGCAAAGTATTATTCTTAGAGATCTATTCACCTTGCATCATATTGCGTTGGCCAAAATACTAGCGGCCTGTTTACTATGAAGTCACATTGAGGTAAAATAAGTTAACTGAATGGGTTAGATTCAAAAGGTTTTAAAGCCAATACTTCCATTGCAATTGCTATTTATTTGAAAAAGAAATAGGTGAAATATAAAGTAAGAATTTAGGAGCTGTGCAGAAAAGGCAGTACTGTAGTAGGATATATCTGGATGAGCTGTTGAGAAATTTCTGTATTGTGTAGTAAAAGCATTGAGCGTCCATCTAAGAAAGATTGGTAACCGCATTTAAGAGAAGTAAAAGGAAAGACGGAGAAAAATAAAAAGAGAAGTACTCTGTGATCTGTGTTTAGGGCATGTGGAAAACCTTGAAAAAAAACTATGACGAATGTTAATCGATTGTTTGATAACTGGTTGTATATGAAATTACCATAATTATGAGATTTCCAGAAAAGTGACTGACGAACTTATGAATATATAGATAGAATAGGTATAATATCATGAAGAAATTTGAAGCTTATGTTCAGTGCCCCACGAATCACAAGAATTTTAAGGGCACCTTGTTCATCTAAAAACTTTTCATCTTTGATGGAACAGCTTAAGGTGGGAGTGACTGTGACTACTGCCATGTTTATCGATAGCATCCTTTCTTGAATGAAGCTGCTTCGACTAACAATCCTTATTTTGATCCATTATCTTAACAAGTAGAATTGCGGAAGATGACATTTTCATTATAAACAGGGAATACAGCGACGCCAAAAAGAAACTTGAACAAAACTGTAGTCAAATCAATTTGTAATAGGAAGCAAAACGAAGCTTCATCCCAGAAAAATATTTCTCTCATCGCCTTTATATCTTCTACGTATTCCCCAGTTATATTGACCTTAATCAGTCTTTCAGGGTAACAGAGAAATGATATATACTGTATGTTTTCATTGTTCGGTAATTTCTTAGAATTTCTCATAAGTCTTCTTTCTGTTTCCGGTGTATTTTTCATCAGTTATGTGGATTCCTTTTGCTGGCATTGTGCCGCGTTGACTGTGAAATGCTTTTCGAACAAGGGATATAAGTGACACGTGTGTAGGATATTTTACAGGAAGGAAATCCCATCTGTATACAAGTATTTTATGTTTACTATTGTAGATTTCCCGATCAAGGCCTGGCTGCATATGCTGATCGAAAGATGCGTTAAATTTCCGGTTTATGTTTTTTGGTATCATTTAATTAACCTAAGTGTGAAGGCAATAAAGTTGAAAAATTTACTTAAACTTTTTATTATGAGAAATTGACATGGCATACAGCATCGAGAATGTAATGGGTGTGCAAGCATTCAGCTTTATAAGCTTCTGTCATTCCTCTGCTGTCTGTTTATCTACAGCAATAAAGTCATGACTATTGCAATGTCTTATATTTTGGCAATAATGATACACGAAATAAGGGGCTAAGGTAACCTATTTACGATGTAGATTTTTTGTAATTAATATTCAGTAGATTAGCTGAGCACACTAATTTGGTTCATAGGAGGGCCAGTGTTTGTATGTTTTATGTTTCACGAATTAATAGAAAACCTCTCTGCAACTGTATCAATTCTTTAAACTAAAATGGTACTTTTTGATAATATGCAACTCGCCCTATTTGATACGGCCGTACGAGGGAATCTACTACAATCATTTTCATTTGACCTTATTAGTTCCAGGTATATCAGGGTTGGCAGCTCGAGTCAGTTTTCTCCATCTTATTTCTATTCCTTGCATCTTATTCCACTAGCCCTACCTTTCCCATAACTCTTCGCACCGCATCCATCCATCTGATCCGCTGATGCTCCACACTCCTCCTCCCTATCACTGGCAAGTTTTTAGCACTTCCTCCTCCCTATCACTGGCAAGTTCTTACCACCCATTCTCCGTAAAACTTGACTCTCCCTCCTTTCCAGTGGTGATATTCCAGCAATCCATTTCCCCATCCGCATCTCTGTTCTTTCCAACAGTCCCTCTGCTCTCCTTATAAGTGCCAAATTCCCCGTCCCATATAATAGTACATGACTGGTAACTGTCTTATAGTTCTTAATTTTGAGTCTTAAAGAGATTTTCTTATCTAAAACTACTCCAGTTGCCTCTCTCCATTTTCACTATGCTTCTTTCACTCTGCCTCAATGCTTTCGCAGTACTCCTTTGTTATTGTTGCTCATTGCTGTGTTTTAGCATTGTACCGTCTTTCTCTAGAATGTTTACATGTATGTGTCCTTTACTGGTAATCAATAGCTCTGCCTTTCCAATCTTCATCTTTAGTTCTCCCCTTTCTTCTACTACTACTACAACTACTACTACTACTACTACTACTACTACCACCGTGTACCAACTTTTCGCCCGATGTCTCTTCGTTCACGTCTTTTTGTCCAATGTCTTTTCGTCCGATGGACTTTTGGTCCAACGGCATTTGGTCCAATTTTGAATCTCTTCAATGCATAACTTCCTCAATAGAAAATTAAACCTTGTAAAGACCTCTTTCTCCCTTGTTCATAATATTGTTCTTAAATTTACTTTTAAGAAAGTAAAATTAAATAGAAGTGTCTGACAATATAGAACTAAAGAAAAGCTGCTCAACGTAACACAACTACCCTTTGCGGAATAGTAACTTTTTAGCGTAGCTGAATCCTAAAGTATTCAAGGTAAGAAATCTAAAAAATAACATCTGAAGTGAAAATGAAAAAAAGGTAAATCAAAGTTGATAATTTTAATAGTAACACAGTGTAAAATAAAGAAAGATTTAGAAAACAAAATTGGAAAGATTGTTTAATTTTAAACAGTCTGAAGAATGTGGCATATAATTTGCACCAATTTTGGTGCAAATTATTTGCCACATTCTCTAGAAACTCTGTTTTCCTTGTTGACTCATATCCAGTTACCAATCTTTTGAAACGGTCGGTGATTTTTTTATATCGTGAACAAGAATTTGACGGACCTCCACAAAGCATTTGAGTCATTTTACCTTGAATAAATTCTTCTTCCTTCAAGGTTTTGATAAATTTCCAAATGTTCAAATGTGCTCCACCCGCTGAACGTTTTATAGCAGAATGAAACCCCTCTGCAACATTGTTTGTTCTGGGTAAATCTTGAAGAATACGCTCATTAACATTCCATACATCTATTGGGAAGATAGGTGGATCTCTCCTTCGTCTCGCACCACGTCCTCTTACTACTCCCATGAAAGTCACATCAAAGTAAGCAATTAATACAGAAGGTATTTCATCATCGTCAATCAATTCCTCATATGCCTCTTCAACATCTTCAGTGGGGAGAAATACTAATGCTGAAAAACATCTTACTTTAAGACAAAATTCAGAGTGTTTGTTATATTTTTCTTTGAAACCTAGATCAACAATTTTAATAAATGTGGACTGCCCCAGATGAAACAAACATACAATGATAGATGAGTTAGGGAATGATGAATTAAATGACTTATGAATCGCTACTTCAATATCTGCCATTAGATCAATTGGGTCTACACTAGGTTACATAATTTTCAATTGCTCGAAAACTGATTGATATGTCTGCTTGGTTTTATTCGGCAGTAATACAAAGACCCGAGGGAAACTGCTACCATTAACTTGTACATGAATGCGAAATTGTTGATACCACTGTTCTGGTACAATCTTGAATGTCCTATCACATGCCCAATGACATTATGATGCTATATCTTCGAGAGCTCTTTCTGATGCAAATATTAGAATTTTTTGATGATCCTCGATGCCTGAATCATATCTTAGAAACTTCGCCATTATCAAGTTTACCGTATTCGTCAGTGATTTCAAATCCATGTCTAGCCACTGGATTAGCAGGAAATCCGGAATGCTTTTGTCGGCACCTTTGAATTGTCTTTGTAAGTACTTGCACACGAGGGAGCTGACAGCAAGTATTTTCAGTTATCTCTGTAAACTTTCTCGGTAATATGCTACGCGAACTTTCTGCTATGTTTTCAATCGCTTCTTCCTTGATTTCAGCAACTGCTTTTCTAGCATTTAATGCATCTAAATTGGCGGGATGAAGGTGCTCGCCAGAAGAGTAAATAATTTTTGGTACATTGTCTTCCGTAACCGTGTGAATGCGCACTGAACACAGCTGCCTCTTCTCACACCTCCAGTATTCTTTTCCAACTTTTGTATTACTTGAATGAAAATCGTAGATGTAATTACTTTCATCTACTACTTTTCTTTTCTTCTTCGTTGATTGTATGAACTTTGCCATTTCGGAATGGGCAGATTCAGAAACTGAAGTACTAAACTTGCAGCACACTATATACATAGTACCTTACTAAAGAGAGAAAAGGAAGAAGGGGATGTAATTAGAAAATAAGCTTATTACTTTATAATAAATGCCAATAAAGTATAAACTTTTAACACAGTAGTAAAGTAAACGGTAATAACAATCCCTTAAAACACTTGTTTTCTTTAGAAATTGGACCAAATGTCGTTGGACCAAAGGTCCATCGGATGAAAAGACATTGGACAAAAAGACCACCCACCTACTACTACTAGCTAAGCTACAACCATAGTTGGAAAAGCAGGATGCAACAATCCCTAGGGCTCCAACAGGAAAAATGTCCAAATGAGGAAAGGAAATAAGGAAATAGATAAGTCATAAATGAAAAAGTAATGGATGAAAAATTTTAAATATTTTAATATTGGTAGCTGCGTAAAAATAGATCTGTCATATAAAAACTCTAAAGAGTGCCTCATGTCAACCTGTTTAACATATAAATATTCGCTGCAAGTTTGAATTTCTGAAGTGCCACCAATTTAACTGTGAGATTAGGCATTTCATTCCACAATATTGTCACAGCTGGAATAAGACTTCTAGAATACTTCTGCTGTAGAAGTTATGATAGTTAGAATTAACTGTATTCCAAGTACCGGATGTTACAGTCTGGGAAGATGTGAAAGATGGTAAGAATTATGAAAAATCTCGTGTAACAATCATAAAGAACTAACTGAACTATGGTTCAAGAGATTATTATCAAGATCATGAATAAATTTTTAAAAGACTACAAGTTTTTGTCTAACAAATCAAGAGTTGTTTTCCATGCTAAAATCCTTTCTTGCAGTTCTTCTCCTGTGTCTGCTAAAATGACCAAATCATCTACTAATATCAATTCCCGCAATTATTCGTTGTTCCGCAATACTGATGGCAAAGTATCTATAATGATGCAGAAGAGAAATGGACTCAGAGAATGTCCCTGATGGAGGCCAACCTCCCCAAGGGATGCCTTAGTTCTCTGTATTTTGTCTGTACAGTGGGCCTTCGTGTGTTCCAAATAGCACGAATAGTTCACCTCTTTGAACTATTTCAATATATTCTAATTTCCTTCTGAATTCATACTCTTCCTCTTCACTCCACCCTTGTTGGGTGGCGTATCCCGAGGTGATATGCCATACTGTTATCTTTCCCCAACTTTTAGCCCATGAGCCTGGCAGTGGTACACTGGACCTCTGTGATATTTCCTGCAAATCTGGATGGAGAATAATTCCTACCCCATTTCCCCTTGTATCTTCCCCTGTTTAGTAAACTCGATATCATTCCCCAAGCTTTCTTGCACTTTCCCCCTTCCATTTAATGTCCTATATACATAAAATCATAATTTTCCTCCGCTGCTTGACCTCAATCAACTTTCATCGCTTTCCTTTGAAGCCACCAACATTCCAACATGCAAGTCTCCTCTTTCCTTTCTTTTTCCTAATCTTACTACTTGATATTTTAGCCACTGTCTAGTTCTTTCCCCTTTTTCAACATTTTTTATCGTCTTATATTCTCATCTGTCAATTCCAAAAGCATTCTTAACTTTAAAATTACTCTATCATGCATTGCATCGTTCAGCTAAGCCTCTCATTCAGCAGTACTTCAGAACACTAATATTAATCAACGATCACATCCTTCCCTTGGTTCTTTAATTTTCTAATATATTGTTCATTAACCTTCGTCTCTACATTTACTGCCACAACTTCATATTATGCGCCCTAACCTACTACATATATACCCGATTATTTTTATTATTGGCCCTATTTTTTTCTGCCAATACTGTTGTATACTGCTCTCATTATTTAGCTGTGCATCAAATTATATAATAATTTATCTCACGAAGCCTTGTATTCTCACCGACCCTTTGCTATTTTTCTTTAAAAATTTGCCGTATAATTTAGTATATCATCATCAATCTTGAATAGCTTCTTAATTGCTGCTTACTCCGTGTAATGGACATGTAACAGAAAAAAGACTCAGCACAGCCATTGTATTCTGATATTTTAATCACATATCACATTTCTAGAATTGCAATTTGTTGGCCTTAGAAACCTTTTATAAGCCTCTCACTGAATGGACACACATCGAACAGTTAATTACTTACGTTGGTAAATGTCTCGTTAGTGCCAATGCCATGGGGTCCTTGACGTTTAATTGCTGTTTTGATTCATAGGTCGCACCACGGTTGGTTTTGTTCTGCTTGTTTATGTACCAGGATGGAAAGGATCAGTGTCCCGTTGGTGTAATTGTTGTTTGTTTGTATGGCTCTCTCTGTCAGCCATTTCTTTTTGCTTCGTTTGTTCTTTCCATGTTGTTTTGATCATTTGTGATTTGCGATTGTATATTTTGTTGGTTTATTTGCATACCGATTTGTGATAAACAAATAGCTTCTACATTTATATATTGTATCGATGCCAATATCAAATTGACTTTTCACCGTTTAGGTGACATTCCTTCAGTTCAATCATATGTGTGAGTGTGTGGCCATCCTTTACCGCTAGACGTACTGGCGTATTCTGCTCATAAATTGCAACTTCATCATTTGTGTATATATATTTAGACTGGAAACAGGGTGGTAACATCCTTTATATACGCGTATGAGGAATTTCTGTTAACTTATTGTTAAACTTGAAATTTAACTAGTTAAGTTCTCCCTCTTTCAGTTGTCCAGAGTGGGGCTTTTTTTTCCTTTTTTCCCTTTTAATCTTAATTTCTCTTCTCTCAAGTTTCCTTCAGGTCAAGCTGCATAAGGGAGTTAGAGTGGACGACCCACCGGACTCAGTTCCGACCTTT
>NC_090754.1:64560931-64565931 GCF_036898095.1 Palaemon carinicauda
TTACATTCAAGTATTTTTTGTGGAGTCCATTGACAGCTGTAGTATTGAAGAAAATGTAGGTAGTGCATCATTTTTCATTTGTATATGCGTTGCTTGCAGTACATGCATTACAGGTGAATGTAGTGTATGTAATAAAAATTATTTAAAGGATTGGAGAATGGGGAGACACCAGTTGTTGTGATTACAAGTGAGATGCTTCAGTGCAGTGATGACAATCTAGTTCAGTTGCTGAACATGGTTATTAAGTTATGTCTAGATTAGGGAAAGGTTCTAAGGAATATGTTTGATATATCCAATTGTACTTGTGAATATTGTAAAGTACATAAATCATATATGGTTGGCTCTCCAAATCATTTGGTATTATGTTCAGAGTCCCTTTCCTGTCTGGATGGCTAATTCTAGAAACTATTTCATAACAATTTAGGTAATTGTAAATGATATCTGGTAAATCTGGTAAAAGGTACAAAGAATTATAATTGCATGAAATTATTAATTATATGACTGAATTTGTATGGTAGGATTGTGATTTAGGAAGACAAGAGACAGAAGGATTCATTAGGCAAGAACTGTGCAGGCAAAGACAAAACAAATCTTATACAGAAGGTCCTCAGGTTACAAAGGTCTCATCTCATAATGTTTTGTGAATATGAATAAGAAAGGGAAATTTGTTCCAACCTTCATCGTGTGTGTCATTGTTACAATGGCGGGACTTGTTTGTGCAAATGGAGGTACTTGAGCAAAGAAAGTAGTGTTTGAGAGTATGTCAGTTGCCATTACTGCGCCATTCTGGCTTATCGTTGCCTCTGTGCTTGTCCATACACAGCTTGGGATTGTTGTTGCCTTCGTACTTTACTGGTTATTTTTCCCCTAACATTTTCTCTAAATCATTGCTTCCAAGCGTAAGGCAGGCGATGATAGCAGTGCATCAAAGAAAAAGAAAGCCATCATCAGGGAAGTGAAGTTAGATATTGTGAAACAGGCTTAGAAAAGGGAGGAATGCTTACAGAAAATGACAGCATACTCAAACGTACCCGCTGGACTATCACTACAATTATCGAGGATGAAAATGGTATCCTTGATCACGTGAAGAAATTTGCTTCTGTGAAATTGACAGTGCCTACAAAGCAGTGGAGTGATCTCATTTTTGAGGATAAGAGATTGTTATTTCTTTTGTTGGAAAACAGAGTCGACAGTGTATCACAGTAAGACTAATCATAGTTCATGTAATTGCAAAACGATTGTTTGATGCATTGAAAAAAGAAAACGGGGAAGGAAATGAAGGTGAAGGATTTATGGCCAGTAGGGTCTGGTTCATGCAGTTGAAGGAGCATGTATCCTATCATGGCGTTAAAGTTCAAGGTGAACCTGCTAGTGGTGATGAGATAGTTGCAAGTAGCCATCCTAATGTGTTGGCTGAGATTTTAGGGGGCGGGGGTTATCTTTCTGAATAGGTTTTTATAGTGGATGAGACAGATATATTTTTAGCTAATTCATACATAGTTTGCCAAGGAGGATAAGTTAGTACCAGGCCATAAGCCCGGCAAGGAGAGACTGACTTTGATTCTTGGGGGGCAACTGCTATTTCTAACTGCAAGCTAAAGTCTTTGCTAGTGTATCAGGCTGCGATTCCAAAGGCACCCAATGTGATTTGGAAGTGTCGTTTTGCCGTCATCTGAAGATCCAGCAAAGATGGGTGACAGTCCATGACTTTAAAGATTGGGTTACCAATTTTTTTTTTTTTTTTTTTTTTTTTTGGGGGGGGGGGGGGGGCTGCAAAATACAGCGATACTCTGCTTCCAAGGATTTGCCCTTTAAAGATTTTCTAGTGCAGGGTAGTGCCCCTGGTCACCCTGCAACATTGAATTACTTCGGTGAAAATATACTGTAATGAATATTTACCTTTCAGCCTATTTTTCTAGGTGTAATTACCTCTTTCAAGGCCTGTTAACTTTGAAAGACGTACTAAATCCTTGGAAGTAACAGAGAACAACGAGGACTTGACTATGAAGGATTTTTAGAAGTCCTGCAGCATCCTTTCAGTTGGGAAGAACATTTTTGATTCTTGGGCTGAAGGGAAGCAGACTAACTTGAATGTTGTATGGGAAAAAAACAAGAGTTCTAAATTTATGAATAATTCCCATGGTTTTAAGAAGGCAATTGACTCTTATGTCACCAAGAAGGTTGTTTCAAACGAGTAAGCAGCTTTTTTGAAGGTTGTTCAAACGAGTAAGCAGCTTTTTTGAAGGTTGATGCTGATAATTTCACAGAACTACCGGGATCTCTTGTAGAGTAGTTACCTGCTGAGGAACTTATTGAACTGGAGAAGTAGATAACTGAAGAGGATGAGGATGACATACCAACCCCAAAGCCCAAGAGATATGCGATCAGTCATGTCAGAATGTTTTATGCTAATACCAGGGTTGAGAACATTTGATGGTGAGGAAGCCACAACTGAGAGATATAAGATCTGCTGATGGCTCTTTCAAGGGTGTTTAGAATGCACCGGAGATTTAAAGTCACCATACTTTCTATCAGTGTGTGCACAGTTCACATAAGATGTCCAGTCTGCCACATATATCTTCTATTTTGATGGACACGGAGAAGGAAGATTATGGCCATAATTTAACATTATTGGCCAATGTTCACTGCCATGTAAGTGTTGATTTCCTGACCAGAGATAATCCAATCTAATGTATGAGAAACAGATTGACAAATAGATGGCTGATGTAGAGTTGTTGAATACATCATACCTAGTTGGAGAACCCTCATTCATTGTAGCCGATTATTTCTTCAACAAGAATACCCCATCTATGACACACATTTCCACCCTTTAAAGTATACTTGGCATTAGAATCACAAATTAAGATAAAAAAGGCAGGGACCTGATTGATCACGTCTTGGAGGGCAGTGTGTCTAAGACTTCTTGGATTCCCAGAATGGTCTAAGAGGAAAAGTTCTAAAGTTAAATTCTCCACCAATGACACCTGCAAGAGCTGCTTCCAAAATGTCTACTCTCTATCTTACCACAAAGGGGTGGTGCCACTATGATTAGAGTGGCTCAAGTGTATGCCTAACCTGCTTGATATGACAGAGCATTTCAAGAATACAATTATCCCCACTTTAATCATAGTGGCAGGCAACTTGACAGAATGCAGAGAGCCCTATCTCTATGAAACCAGCCAACTCCTGGAATTCGAGAATAGTTCCGTGTGGCAATATGGGAATACTGGCACCCCTAGGTGGCCAAACATTATCGGGTAGTTGGCAAGACCACCACAGCTCCTGTAATTTATTTTGAAAACAATATCTAATCCCAGATACAATGTCCACTCAAAAAAAAAGTGGACAGTGAAATGGGTAAGAGAGTTTTGACAGCAAGGTTAGAGACATTTGATAAATATGAAGGAGAATAAGGCAGTTATAGGTAATAGAAATAGGATGAGAGAAATTTAAAGTCAAACTGAAGAAGAAATTCCCCAGTTCGAGAGTTCTCTTACCTATCACAAGGCTTCAGCATGGGAGTGATATGTCATGTTGAAGCCCAATGACTACATCAAGGCATTCTCATGTTAAGAGGGGATAAACTTTTTAGAGGCATTAAAAGTTTGATGGAAGGAAGGTGTTTGTCAAAATATGAGTGTTTCAAGCAGTCTTGAAGAAAAAGGAGAGTAAATTTCCAAACTAGGCTTGAAAGGTACTTCAAGAAGGTGACATTTCCTGCAACAGATACAGTACCCTGTACCTCAGCTGTTGCTTTCCCCCCTCCAGCTCTTTCTGTCATTTTTGACTTATCTTCCCAGTAGTATCTCCAGCTCTTTCTGTAGGCTCCCCAGTCTCAACCTTCATCACTTCTCCAGCTTGCCCTAGTATCTCAAGCAGGTACCTTCTGGAAGTTTTCTATCTAGACTTGTCTGCTCTAGTATCTCCAGCGCCTTCTACAGGTCTCATGTCTTTCTGGCCCCTGTATCTCTAGTACTTTAAGCAGGTTCTCCTCCCTCATTATATCAAATCCCCTACTACAGGTTCTCTTGCCTCTCTAGATTCCTCATTCCTTTAATTCCGTCTCCCCACCCCTTGCAACATCTTGTATAGTGTGTGTACTAATCATAGGAGTAAAGTAAGGATTTGTATTTTTTCCTAGTCTTGTATTCTGAATTTATGTCTCCCATGGCTTTATTGTTCTAGTTATGACTTTACAGTACAACACTATGCTTTATTAGCATGGGAGGTAACTTCAGTGCTTACATAATACTTTATTTAAGTTTGTTCCATCTAACATAGAAAATAAACTTGCACTAAGGTGGTGTAATGGATCTCCGTTGTAAATCGAGAACACCCTGTAATAGAATTAATAGAGGCTATTAGTAGGGTTTTGAGAATTTCTATTGATAGATAAGTTTTTGTGAAGTATTAAAAGTTTGACGGAATTGTTATAGTACCCTACTGGAAACTTCTCTGCTTGGTGATCTGTCGTATTAGGGTTCGAGTCCCGCTCAAGCTCAATAGTTTCTTGTTGTGCCTGCAACCCTACCATCCTTGTGAGCTCAGGAGGGGGTTTTGGGGAAGTCATAGGTCTACCTGCTGATTCATCAGTAGCCATTGCCTGGTTCTCCTTGGTCCTAGCTAGGGTGAAGAGGGGGCTTGGGGTCTTGGCATATGTATATATAGTCAGTCTTTAGGGCAATGTCCTGCTAGGGCATTGTTACTATCCATGGCTGCTGCCATTCATGAGCGACAGTACGAAATCTGTGACGGAATAATGTACTCAGGAGATTTGGTGAGTTATGTATACATGATTCTTCAGCATCTTTGCTATTGTGGGCTGTGAAAAGTAAGAAAAAGATCGTGGATATCACTGCAAAGTGGAGAGATAAGAAAATTAGCGGTGAATGAGATATACAATGGTTTGTTTCCAAATGATATTTCGCAGATTGGATTCGGTTAAAAGAAACTGCAGAAGCTGATAAAAGTTTTTTTTTTTATATAGAGAAGAGAAGAGG